>NC_067138.1:58984017-59109017 GCF_903995435.1 Acomys russatus
GGGGTGTTAGGCTTCACAGGTGGAAAATTGATACAAAGAAGGAAACAGAAAATGATGGAGAAGCTCACTTCCAGCTGTCCAAATCTCTCTAGCCAAAGTGACAAAAAATGCAGTTAAAGGCCAAGCTTCCAGCTGGCGCAGGGCACCATCCTAAGGAGCACTTCGCTGCAACTGAGTGCTCAGCTGTTGGAGTAGGGTTAGGAAGTGGCTCTCCATGCCCATGTGGCGGGGAACCACCATAAGTGGATGCATTTGTTTGCTGGGTGTTGATGGAGATGGTGGAAGGGGAGGAGCCTGGGCTGAAGGCATATGATGTCTGTCAGCTCAAGTTTAAAGACTGCCAAAGAGCCTGGAAATGTGAAAACTGAACCTGTAACCATAAAATGTGTAGACATGTACTGGACACCTGAGGGTCAGTTATTTGTAAATTATTTCTATCTCTGGGGACGAACAGAATGTGAGTTCAGGAGTCTTTCTGTCAGGTGGGGATATTGCTGCCCTAACAAGGGGCAGGGGTAAACTACTTGTGACTTGGGTGGGTGACTGTAATTGGATCCATCTATGTTTTCTGAGGAAGGAAATTAATACTATCAAAAGGAAAGAGAAGCCCACTTTCTCTTTATAGTCTCTTCATTGTGACATAGGTGTCTTTTCTGAAGTCTTCCTTGGCTCTCCAAATAAGGAGCATAGACCCTCACGTGCTGGACCCACCAAAGCAGCCACCAAGCCACTTCCAGCTGGTGATCCTGAAAGCTCTGTGCTTCTAGGGTGACTTCTACCCATGTTATGAGAACTTTTCTCAGTCTGTCTTTTTATATAGTTTTCCATCTCAAGCTTCCCCTACCTATACACTCTTAATGTTGAAAAAAGAAAATGTAAATCTTTTCAACACCATTTGGGCGAAGGGGAGTGTAAGATCATACATACAGAAGTTGAAGAGGCTGGCATACCTGCCTCAAGGCTCTGGGCCCCTCAGTCTTCTTGTGGGGGGAGGCAAGAAAGAGCTTTCTACCTCACGGCTATGGCTGCTGCCCTTTCCCAGGCTTTCTCTGCTCCTGCCACTATTCTTCCAGTGTTATACTTGTCTCATGTTCTAGATGGCCAAGGCCAAGATTCAGTCCCAAGGACAGATCTGTGGTGCTAAGCCAGCAGTTGACATGGAGAGCGGGCATGCTCCAGTCCAGCGCCATGTCTGTCCCAAAAGAAAAAGTTTGTGATCTAGAGAAAAGGAGTTGAAGCCTGTGGGCAGCCTCACCCTGTGTCCTAGCTCACTGAGAAGAGGAAGGAGCCACTGGCCTCCTCCCCAGAGGAGAGTACACCGCCAGCCAGGGCTGGCTTATCACTTAGCTTCTTTTAAGAGCTGAGTTGATGTCTGGCCTCTGTTGGTTGCTGCGTTTCCTTCTCTGCTCAGGATCCTTCTCTTTCAAGCTTTGTGAGTCTTAACCAGTGCATCCCTGTGAAACAAACCACCACATCATACTCAGTGACTGCGGAGTGTCAAGTAAGTGTTGGATCCTGAGACAGGCCTGACACTGGGCATTAGGTATTTGGAGTAATTACGTTTTGTTTTGTTTTGTTTTGAGACAGAGTTTCTCTTTGTAGTCTTGGTTGTCCGGACTCACTTTGTAGACTAGGCTGCCCTCAAACTCACAGTGATCCACCTGCCTCTGCCTTCTGAGTGCTGGGATTAAATGTGTTCGCCACCACACCTGGCCAAGTAATTACTTTTAACTTCATAACTTTGTTTTCCAGTTCTTCCCCCCCCCCCCCCCAAGACAGGGTCTCTCTGTGTGGCCTTGGCTGTCCTGGACTCGTTTTGTAGACCAGGCACAGTGATCCGCCTGCCTCTGCCTCCCGAGTGCTGGGATTACAGGTGTGTGCACCACGCCCGGCTGATTTCCAGTTCTTACTGTTCCTTTAAGACAGCATATCAACCCTGAGGAGGGCAGGGCGCAACTCACCCAGATTTTATTTACAACACGATTCTTTTTTTCTTTTGTTTTATTTGTCAAGATGGTTTTCTCTGTGTAGCCTGGCCTACCACTCCTGGAACTCGCTCTATAGACTAGGCTGCCCTGGAACTCAGAGATCCACCTGCCTCTGCCCCCTGAGTGCTGGGATTAAAGGATTTCCACTATACCTGGCTAAAACAAGATTCTTGAACCTTACATGGGGTAATTCTTATAGAGCCAATCCAGCCTGCTTAGCTGGGATTTTAAGAATGAGCAATGTCTCCCGTGTTCTACTTCATCTTCTACCTGTCCTTTCTTCCCCCTTTGAGACAGGGTTTCTCTGTGTAGTCCTGGCTGTGTTGGACTTACTTTGTAAACCAGGCTGGCCTTGATCTCACAGAGATCCACCTGCCTCTGCCTCTGCCTCCCAAGTGCTGGGATTAAAGGTGTGCATCATCATGCCTGACTCCCTCCTGTCTTAATACTCAATTCTGCAGTCCCCAAAAGTCCACTCAGTCAGTCAGTGTGCCATAACAGCCACAGCACAGAGGGCTTAGAAGAACAGGAGTGCAGCTTGTATGTGAGGCTCACACCTTCTGGTTTCTCAGTGTGGGCGCTGCTGAGAGGATCGTGAACTATCAGTATTGGGCACTTGGCTCTAGCCATCTTAATGCTTGAGGAAGTTATAGTCGTCTTTAAAATTGTATTATTCTTTAAGGTTATTTAGAAATTGTATCTTCTTCTCCACAATAGAACCTAATAGCCAACTTTTTGTGGAAACTGCTTAGAAGTGTTTAATCAGCTGTAAATGATAAAGTACGTAAAAATATAAATTAGTCAATATGACACAGAAGTGATCTTTAAATTGAATGTAATGTGCCCCGTAATGTCTAGTTAAATTCAACTTCTCTATGACTTATGTCTTATTTTTATTCCAGCCAGTTAAAAAGGGCCACTTTAATTAAGGTCTTAAAATTTGTAGACTCATTTCAGTAGTGGCAGCACTCCTAAAGACTGTTTTGATGTTATAATCTGGGAATTTCTCTGAAATTTTGGTGTAACCCACAGTAAAAAGTGTATTAAAATTGAACATATATACATAAAAAATGTTTGCCATTATGTGCAATACATTCTGATGTTTTGTATTTTCAACATGCTAATTTTAACCCACTAAACCAGCCTCAGTCTTCAGAAAACACCCCTTCCCTACAGAGGAACTGCAGTTTGCCAGGCGCTTCACCAAGTACTTATGGATAGGGTAACTGGGCCTTAGACGAATTAAGTAATTTGCAAAGAGTCACTCAATCCCAAAGGTAGGAAGCAGGCATGGGACTGGGTGTGCTGATGCTTAGCCTCACTCTGCCATGCTATGCTGCCTCACTCAAAGCCCAGAGACTGTAAGGCCAGCTGTGAACAACCCACACTGTTAGTTTGCTTCTTTGTCTTCTGGCCTCACCCAGTGTAAATCCAAGAGCGCTGCTATCCCGCCCCACTCTCAACACTCTGGTTTATATCATAGGTTATGATCATGGATTAAAGTACACAGTACTTTTAAAACAAATATTTCATAGCTTTTAGAGTCAATTATTAGGCTTTAAATAATGCCCCTGGGAAGCCATGCACACAGGGAAGGGTGCGGGTAACAGGCTATTTCTGAACATCTGCTTTCGGATTGTCACCAAAGAACGGCATATTAAAGAAGAAAAGCCGTGTCCCTTGTGTTGGCCAGAAGCCATTTTCCCATACCAAGTGACCCCATCTTAATTTTGTGTCTCTTCATGGCTTAATTCTCCTACCGCACACACGGGAGCCAGGGGCTTAACGTGCCTAGAAAGCAAGCTTGCTGAAGCTGCCTACAACTGGCCAGACTCGGGAGCAGAACTGGGCTTAACCTGGAGTTCCTACCTGGCATGAATGTCCTGCCTGCCCGCCTGTCGTGCACTACATTCTCTGCCATGAGAACTGGTTGGTTGCTGCTAGCACCTACTGTTCACAGGAAGTTTTGGAAATAGAATAGGTAAGTAGCATGCCAATTTCTTCCCAGTTAAAGCCCAGAAGCCAAGCTTTCTTTTTAGTTGTTAGAAAGCAAAGGCATTTCTCAGTAGGGTCCCAGAAGCCCTTCACTGATAGCACATGGGTAAAGGACTGAAAGGTCTTCCTTGTGCAAGCATTGCTTTCTCACCATAGGGTAGAGTGTGGCTGTGGCTCTCAGGTGCTCACAGGTGTCTGATGACAGTCCCTGGTAGCTGGGGGTCTAACACGGCAAGGATGCCCCTCTCTGCCCCAGAATCATAAAGCACGTACCGATTCTCTTTGTATGTGGGATTTTGTTGTCTTTGTTTTCTGATAGCCTAGGCTGGTTTCAAACTTGCAATCTCCTGTCAGCTCTCAAGTGCTGGGATTACAAGCATCCAATTCTGTTTTTTTGTTTTTTTCCACCCAATTCTGTTTTATAACTGTATTAACATGAATTTCTAGCAAGTGTATTCATCAGTTTGGCACCCTTTCACAGAAGACCTTCTTGAGTGTTATAAATAATCAATAGTAAAAGTTGTATATTTGCTTTGCAACCTTCAAAGAAACTAGTTTGTGACAAAAATATATCTGTGCAATATTAACCTAACAAATATATTGGAATAAAAACCAAAAAAGTGTCAAAGGCAAATGATTTCCCCAAGATCAGAAAGCTACATTGTATAAGATCATAGAGAATGATTTGGGGGTGGGGTGGGGAGGTTGGGTCCTCCGCGTATTTTTATTAAAGTTCTGTTATGCCTTGTCAAGTTGCCTGCTGAAGCTTGCAGTCTCTCAGGCCAACTTCAATGGTACAAATCAGGCAAAATGGAAAGAAATGTAAGAACACAAATTCTGCTAAGAAGAGGAAATTAGATGTGGTTTCTTAACCTCCCAAGCTACATCAGTCTCACCACCTGTGCCCTGCAGCAGACACACAGGGATCCCCACCAACAGCGAGCAGAGCTCTCAGCCCCTGTGAGCCCCTCTCACACTGGTTGGAGCAGGACACCCAGTGGTTGGCTTTTTGCATACACTTCTCAACTATTTGAGATTTTCCTCTCAGTTACTAAATTGTGTTACTGGGTTTCATTAACAAAATGCCTAAAAGGAGTTTTCTACTTCGTTGTTGACCTTTAGGTATGGCAAGGAAAGGACAAGGAAAGGCTAAATGGTGAAGATTTCTGCAAAGTTCAATACTTCCTGAGTTGGTTTGTCACTTATGTGACTGAATGGTGCTTGAATAAGGAAATATGCAATAAAAGTCACCCATTTGACAAACATCACACTGAAGTCCTGTCGTGTATTGAGTGCTAGTGTCATACAGAAAGATAGCCCTGAGAATTTATCAGAGTAAGCCATGCAGTTACCTAAAGCAGGTTAGTCATACTAAAACATAGTAAGTACCAGGAAGAGGATGGACTAAGTATGAGAAGCCTCAGTGAAGGAATAACTGGAAATGAACAGGAAGGCTTCACAGAGCTGTGTCTGAGCAGTAGTAGGTAATGAGGAACATGCCTGATAGAACAGGGGCTATAAGCTCCAAGTAAGGAGTTGCAAGAAACATAAGATGACGGGGGAAAAGCAAGGAGTTAGTAACAAGAAAACAAGAAATCGAAGTACAGCTTACACTGGTTAGGGGGAAACACTAGAGTGGCTATCTCTGTCTAGAACATAGTAGTTCTTTGTTTTCAACCTTTCTAATGCTGTGACCCTTTAATACTGATATTCATGTGGTGACATCCAACCATAAAATTATTTGTTGCTATTTCATAAGTGTAATTTTGCTACTGTTATGAATTATAAATGCTTTCCAGTGGTCCTAGGCAACCAGTGTGAGAGGGTTGAGAACACTGGTTTTAAAGGAACTAATGGTATTTTGCATCAGTCTGGACTGTTGAAACCTTCTGAGTTTCTCGTTTTCCCATTGTTGCTAGAAATGTTCCTCATCCTGACTGGAACTTTTGGTGTATTTAGTGTAGCTGTCTTCTCACTTCTCTTTTGTGAGAGCCTCCTGTCTAACACTGAATGCCTACTTCACGCTGCTTACTCATTCCATAAACATTTATCGAAAACCTACTGAGAAAAGTCATGGAATTTGCATTTTAGTGCACTCCAGGTTGCTATGGTCATCTGTCCTGATGGATGATGTCCACTGCCTCCATTGCTCCACTTTCACCCATGTTTAATCCTCAGGGTTGAAATTTTCTCTTTAATGGTGGTAGCAAGACATCTCTCCATAGACTGTAAGCTTTGTTTGGGGTGTAACTGGACATCTGCTTCTTTGAGGGTTTTGCTGTGTTTTTGGGGGGTTTTTTGTTTGTTTGTTTTTTTGCATGAAATACAGTGATGACGGAGAGAACAGTTGAATAGAGAGGATGGAGCATGAGAGTCCTAAGCTCGGAGGTGTGCAGCAGAATGTGCAATAGCTAAGGCATAGCACATCCTTGTGCAATACCCACACTTGCCATTAGCATGGAAGCAAGATTCAAGACAAGAAATCGGGAAAATAACATCTACCATTTGAATGTCGAAGATTCCAGAATCTGGAGGTGAAGACATTTCTCCTTGGCAGATTAAAAGTTCTGATCTGGAAGATCCAGGATTTCTGTCACAACAAAAATACAAAGGGATTTTTATTTTTTAAAGTTCTGCCATTTGACAGTTGGACTTGAAGGACTAGGAGGTGTTTGCATTACTCTTCTTGTAATGGTAAAAATAACTAACAAAAGCACTTAAGGAGACAAGGGTTTGTGTTGCCTCCATTTCAGGAGCTTGAGGGGGTTGTTGGCATTGCACCTGCAGTCAGGAAGTGATGACTGCTGATGCTCAGCTTCTCGCCATGTGGTCTAGGACCCCAGCCCATGGGATGGTGCAGCACAGACTAACAATCTACAGCTCTCTCATAGTCAATGTCCAGAGGCTCAGGTTGTCTCCTTGTGATTCAAAATCTTGTCAAATTGGCAGTATTAATCATCACAGGGCTAAGAGAGTTACAACCAGACAAATATTGAAATAGGATGTAGCTGGAGGGGTGCAAAGGCTTTGCTGGACAAGCAGAGAATGGGATTAGGCAACAGCAAGGCTGATGTTTAGAGGAACACACTTGACAGGATTTGAACCCAGGTTTCTCATCTGAAAGTTCATAAACTTACCCCCACCAAACAGCCTCTCTTGATAAGAGTGATAGAAAATGACATTATAGTTGCCTTTTTTCCTGTGAATCTTATTCATAAAAGATTACTATCACTTATCTGGGCAAGGTTGGGGCCAACAGCTCAAGAGATTCTTACAGGCCATCCTTTTGATACCTTGTCTGTAACGCAGGATGACCTCAAGTGTTAAAATAATTATGCAGCTTAAATGCCCATTATGGTGATTAGTTCAGACTGTTAGTGACTACAGTTAATAGCATTTACTGTTACTTTCCCCGGAGTTCAAAGGATGTGTGAATCAATGCAAAATTATGATGAACCTATAAGAATAGCGAGAGGAATGTTGGGTGACATGAAAATGAACAGAGATGAGAAAATACCAAATTTTTGTTTGTTTTGTTTTTTTGGGACAAGGTTTCTCTGTGTAATATCCCTGGCTGTCTTGAAACTCTTTGTAGACCAGGCTGGCCTCGAACCCACAGAGATCTGCCTGCTTCTGCCTCCTGAGAGCAGGAATTAAAGGTGTGGGCCACTACATCCAGCCGAAAATATCTAGTTTTAAAAAGTTAAGTTGATATACACTCTCCGTTAGACAAATGGTGGTAACGTGCTATGCATGCATACAAAGTAGCAGGTTTCCTTATGGCATTTTCACACATACTTGATTTTGGCTGACCTTCCCACACACTACTCTTTCCCATCTCCCTGGCCACATCCCAGTGTAAATCCTTCCACTCTTAGTATTGATCCTTTCCACTCCTCTCCCTGAAGGCATCTTTACACACACACACACACACACACACACACACACACACACACACACACACACCATGGACCCCTTCCTAGTTTCCTGCCTTCTACCCACACTCTGATAAATACACATCCATAAAAATCAGAAGCTAAGGGGCTGGCAAAATGGCTCAGTGGTTAAGAGCACTGACTGGTCTTCCAGAGGATGCTGGTTCAATTCCCAGCACCCACATGGCAGCCCACAACTGTCGGTAACTCTAGTTCCAGGGGATCTATGGAACCTTCATACCTATGCACATAAAATTATTTTTTTATCAAGCTAAAATCCACATGTGAGAGAACATGTTTATCTTAAACCTGGGTTTACCTCAATTTAAAAAAAAATCCTCACCTCTCTCTTCCTGCAAAGTACAAAACTTCATTTTTATTTATTTTTTCTTTTCTTTCTTTCCTTTTTTTCAAAGATAGGGCTTCTTTGTGTAGCCCTGGCTGTCTTAGAACTCACTCTGTAGACCAGGCTGGCCTCAAGATCAGAGATCCACCTGCCTCTGCCTCCAAAATGCTGGGATTAAAGGTGCCACCACTACTGGACTGAATTTCATTTTTCTTAACAGTTGAAAATTCCATTGTGTATATGTACCCCATTTTAATTATCCATTCTTGTGTCGATGGACAACTAGGTTGATTCCATTTTGCTACAGTAAACAAAGAACCAACCAACATGGAAAA
The DNA here is from genome assembly GCF_903995435.1 of Acomys russatus. Taxonomy (NCBI): domain Eukaryota; kingdom Metazoa; phylum Chordata; class Mammalia; order Rodentia; family Muridae; genus Acomys; species Acomys russatus. The sequence goes on from NC_067138.1 coordinate 58,992,617, forward strand.
GCAAATATCTCTGAAGTACAACACATGGTCCTTTGGGCATATACCTAGAAGTGGACTAGCTGGTCTAAATGGTAGTTCTACTTTTAGCCTTTTGAGGAATGGCTGTACCAGTTTACTGTGCCACTAACAGTGAATGAGAGTTTCTGTTTTCACAAACACACTCCCCAGCACTTGTCCTTTGTTTTTAATGACAGGGTTGAGGTACAATCTCTTAGCAGGTTTAATTTGCATTTTCCTGAAAACTAAAGATGCTAAACGCTTTAAAAAATAGTTATTTGCCATTTGTATCTCTTCTCAGAATGCCCCGTTCTCCTTAGCCCATTTCCTTTTGATTGGCTGTGTGGCTTTTTGAGACCTTTGTATGTTGAATATGTTAATCCTGTCAGATAGGATGGGGATGGGTCTCCATGGTAGAGTATCTGCCTGCCATGCATAAAGTCCTGGGTTCAATCCTAGCACTGGAAAAGAAAATCCTGACATATACAGATGGCAAGTATTTTCTCCCTTTCTGTAGACTTTGCCTTCAGTTAACTATTGCTGTACAGATCTTTTTAATTTCATGGGGTCCTTTTTGTTGGCAGTTGGCCTTATTTCCTGAGGGATTGTCTTTTGTTCCCTGCCTTTGTTTCTCTGTTTATCTACATTGTCTTTGTGCCAGTATCAGTATGCCTTGGGCAGTATACCTTGAAATCAGCGGTAGTGATACTATTTTCTTTGGCTATCAGAGGTCTGATACTAAATAAATTTTAAGACTGTGCTCCATTCCATTTCTGTGAAGAACAGCAGGCAGTGGTATCTTGGCAGAGGTTGCATTAAATTTGTAGATCTTTAGATTGCAAGACAGTGATTCTCACAACATTGATTCTCCAATTCATGATTCATTGCCACCTCCAGCTTCTCTTTTCTCAGTTTGGACTTGTGAGGCAGGGTCTTACTATGTACCCTTGATGGACCTGGAACTTGCCATGTAGATCAGATGTCCTTCAACATGCAAAGATGCACCTGTCTCTGCCTCCCAAGTGCTGGGATTAAAGGCCTCTCAAGGATTTCAGAGCGTTTGTTGTGGAGCTCAGTTTCCTCAGGAAATTTTTACTTGTTTGTAGATCTGTTGCATTTTATGTTGGTTTGAGCAGATCTTATTCATCTAGATCCTGCCTCATCTGTGGTATGTTTTAAAGGTATGTCCTTGTGATTTCCTGAATTTCATTGGAAGCCACCAATGACTCAGAACATGACTTCAAAGGAGTTGTTGAAGAAGGGGCTAATGACTGATAGACGCCTGACAGTCATTTATCTTTATCATCAGGAATGATACCCAAACATGAAAGCGTGCAATGTGTTTACAAATAGTAATTTTAGATCTTCATTTATATCTTTTATCCAGAAGAATTGTTTCTTATGCTCCTGTTCAGTCTCAAATGACCAGGGAATTTTCCTATGACTCTTAGAGAATTCCTGACATTGCTTGTATTAAATCGGAACCTCATGCTCATTATGATGCATCCCCTTTCCTGTGTGTCACCAGGGACGCCATGTTTGACTCTCCTTCCTAGATAGTGATTAGAGCAAGAAAAAGCACCAATCTTCCAAAAAGTTTATTCCTATGTAAGTTTACCGTAGGGCACCTAGACATAGACCTTCCTCACAGCTGTCTTCATTAGTAAAACTCACAGGGCCTGTCACGTAAAGGCAAGTGGGTGATCTGAGACAAGTGGATGAGTTTAAGGAAACAGGTCAGTAAATACCCGGCAATACTTACCAATCGCTAAGAAACAGTAACAACAGCCTTTGATAATACCGATTTTCCTGGAGAAGAGGACCCTCATATGGGTAGAAGAGTGTGGTTTTTTTTGTGCCTGGTCTAAGGTAGCTGGCTCCATTTTCCTTGGCTCAGACCATAGCAGGTATGTGTGACCATAACCACCTTTTAACTATTTTGCCCCTTCACTCGAGTTTTAGTTGGATAATGGAGAGGGGCAATCTATTAACTGCGTATCTTTAGTCTGGAAACTCATGCTTACTGAGTGGTAAACCTATGGTGCTTTGTAACCACACAGCATTTTTGTCAACTCATTATTACCCAAAAGATGGTTGACTAAATTGGGGTCAGGCCTAACTTACAGAGAATGTGATGTTAGGAGAAAATTCCCAGTACCCAAGGAGGTTCTGTTACACATCTGTAGCTTGATTGGCACTTTGAACCTCTATTTTTGGGCAGTCTTTGGTGCTCAAAGCTGGCTTATCAGGTAGGACTGAAGGTGATGCACTCATGTATAGGATGTTGCAACTGACAAAATCAGATAATTAAGATATGCAAATTTGCTACCAACCCACTCCAGTTATATGGACAATGTCTTGTCCTTAACTACTTTGTTCACTTACTTGATCTGTACTTCAGCTTTTCTTTTTTCTCATCAGAGACTTGCTGAGCTCCAGTGTACGACATAGCTGGAATTGAAAGATGAAACTCCTACTTCCCTTATAACCTGCACACACATGGTAATAGGGAAAACACACATACTCCCAGCTGCGAGTAACCTAGAATACACAAGTGACTATGGGAATGCAGGGGATAATTTCTTCTTGCTTCCTAGTGTGTTGTGATAAACCACCACAAGCAAAAACAACTTGGAAAGGGAAGGGTTTTAAGTATTTTAGCTTATAGTTTACATCCATTATGAAGGAAACCTGCAGCAGAGGCAAAGGAATGCTGCCTTTGCTCTCTTCTACAACCCAGGACCACCAGCCCAAAGATGGCACCACCCACAGTGGGCTTGGTCCTCCCACATTAATCACTAATCAAGAAAGCTCCACAGGCTTGTCTACAGGCCACTCTGATAGAGGCATTGTCTCTATTGAGGTTCCTTGTCCCAGATGGCCCTAACTTGTGTAAACAGACTAAGCAGGACAAGGTGACACTTATCCTACACATTGAATTAAGTGGAACTTGATAGACAAGGGTGGGTGGGGGAGAAAGAGAGGAGAGAGAGAGACTTTAGAGAAGTAACTCGAGCAGCAGTGTTCCAGAGTCCAACCAACACTGTCTTCAGGACAGTCCTGCCTTTCCAGGTGTTCTTTAGAGTACTCGGACACATCAACTGAAGTCAGGGTTTGAGTTATCTGAACATGAACTCACAGGTCCCCAGTGAAGCACAATGGCATGATCTGGAGAATAACATTACACCTGGAAAAGCTGGTGGCTCTGGTCAACTAGATTCTAAGTAAAACATACATAATACAATAGTTATGCAATTAGTAAAAAGTCTCAAAAATAGAAATATTTTACAAATATAATTTTATTATTTGGAAATACATACAAAATTTCAAACACAGCTAAAAAGGTTACGAAGCAGAGGCCCTACCCAAGCTGTTTTAATGGCTACATGAGTCAGTTATAGCCAGCAGTGAGCAGCTCAAGTCCTGGAACAGCATTTCCTCAGGCTCTCACTGGCATTCAAAACTACCTAGATCTTCCCCAACACAGACAACTGGCATTTCATTTTGCTCACAAGGCTTTATTTAGCAAGATAGCTAAATGCCACTAACTACAATTATTTTGAAACTGTAATACTGTGCCAAATTAACCATACATCCTCCATGGTTTCCTCAGACTTTTCCAACGGTTATTAACAGAGAGCACTGCTGTGTGATACAAAGTATGAGATGAACAGCCTTAAGATAAGGTAGATTTGTGTGTGTGTGTGTGTGTGTGTGTGTGTGTGTGTGTGTGTGTGTGTGTGTGTGTGTGGTATGTTTAGATTTTGTGTCATTTTACTTTTGGCCTGGCAGAATGTTTCTGTCGAAGAAAAGAACTGTTCTGGTTTTCCTGATTATCAACTCATTACCCATTCTTTTTACCTTGATGCATTTAAAATAATTTTTTTTCATCATTAGCACTTCATTCTGAGCACTCCCATTTCAAATGCTGTTTTACATCACATGCACCTTGGTAGGTTTTATCATGCCAGCTCACCGCCTTTCGCACAAGACCCCTGACAAACTGACTTCATCAACAGGCTCTCGCTGAGACACCGCAGATGCTCATTCTCTGCTGTATGGACTCATTTCAGTGTTTTAAATGCCTCTCATGCCTGTGTCCGCCATGTACACGGAAGCCGGAGGACAATGAATGCCCTGCTTCAACATTGGCAGAGGAGCAGGAAATGCTGCTCTGGGTCTTAGTTATTCAACCATGCTTCAGATCAATCTGGCACCCTAAGAGGTACAGCAGAGAAGCCTGACTCAGCAGAAACTGAGTAAAGTGAGGTAACTTCTGTGGTACTGACTGGTTAGGGTGGAGTTGTGAAGAACGAGATCTGCTTCTGAGCATCCACTCTCAAACATGGGTCCTCGGGACCTGCAGTGTATGTAAAGCCCTTACGTGGTCCCCTGGGCCTCCAGTGAGCCAGCCTCCTACAAGTGCATCTTCTTCCCTAGTGCCTCGCATTGTTACACCCACGGCAAATCCTACCTCTTTCCAGGTACTCATCTTTTAAAATTCCTCAGTGAAAGTTTTTGGAACTCAGTGCTTCTACACAAGTCACATTCCCTCCATTTTCTCCTATGGTTAATCTGGTATAGATTGTTACAGTGATAGTTTATATGGTCACTGACTTTACAAACAAAAAACAACTGTAGGCAAACAGTTACAGCACCGAGAATCTTACTCTGACAAACTATCAACTGATATCTGCTCCCCCGAGACTTCTAACAATTCTAATTCAGCCCTTAGTACAGAGACAATGTCAAACCCACTTTCTCTGAAAGTCTTTTCTGTTGTTTTTGTTTGATACAGGGTCTATGTCCCTTGGCTGTCCTGGAACCCACTCTGTAGACCAGCCTGGCCTCAAACTCACAAAGACCTGCCCTGCCTCTGCCTCCCAGGTGCTCGGGATTAAAGTTGTGCACCACCATGCCTAGCTAAAACCAGTCTTGATACTTAGGTTTAAAAACATTTTACTACATGCTTCTTTTTTCATGGAGTATACTTCAGCATGTGAAGAACTTTTTAAAAACCGGCATCAAGTCGTGTTGAGTGCTCAGCACTTTCAGTGGTATCAAAACCTCTCAAGGCCACTTTGTGGCTTCTTCTTTCAATAAACATGTGAAGATGACTACATATCCAAACTGGTAGTCACTACAAATACAAGGCTCAATACCACTGTCCTTAATGGCTTCACCATCCAGAGAAGACAGGGGTAGTGGTAGGGCTATAGCCCAAGTCCCAATTGGCATGAATGCCACATGGCACACCAAGTCTTTCACTTTAAACAGCCCTCTGTCATTTAAGAGCACACTGAAGATGTGGCCCTTGTAGCCTTTTTTCTAATAACATTCTCAGCAGCTATCCGCAGCCTATTATTTGAGTGGTATCTCTTACTTTTTTTTTTTTTTTTTTAAAAAACCTAATTACAGGATCACAATCTTATTACACCTGAATTTTTCTGTGCTGTTTTGGACCTTGTATGTGAACAGGTTATATACCTGTGAGTTTACACGCTGAGCCTCTTGATTTGTTCACCTCATTACTGGAACAGTAACTGTAGTCATATTTGAGATACTAAAAGCAACAAAATGACAGAACGAAGGCCAGCTTCTAGAGAGCTCTGTCCTTGTTTTCTGGTGAAATATTCTGAACATGCCCCTTATCACCTCATTAATATTTATTATTCTGAATAAAACTACAGAAATGGACAAAATCATGCATAATCAAGAACTAGAAGCTGATTTTTAAAAATAACAGTTATTAAATATCCATTATAAATATTCATTTTATTTTAAAAGGATTGAAAGATGTTACATATATTACATACTACATATAATGGCACATGTCAACCTTTTAAGCTTAAAAATAATATCTCCCCAAACTGGGACTGACTTATATCCCAAGGATAAATGACCCTTGGCCTATAGCACCAACCCAGGCCTGTCTGACCTCTGGCACTGGGATTCCTGGTAGAATGCCGAGGGCCCTCTCCCTCTGCTTTTGTCCCTGGCAGTACTGAGGCCTGGCAGGGAACTCCTGACTACACACTGCAGGCTTCGGAAGCCAGGGAAACTAGAGGGGTAAGGCCTCTAGCAATCTTTAATAGTTGACAATAGGAGAAGAATTTTAAACGCTATGTTCCTTAACAGCTTTGCCTTTGATCTACACAACTATAACAGAACTACAAAAGATAGGAGGAGGAGGCTTATAGTAATTGAAATACAGTTTTGTTTGTTTGTTTTTGAAAATGGAAATCTGTAGACAGAAAGAGCGTTAAAAGTTTCTAGTTCAACACTAGTAACCTGCTCCACTGGTGTGTCTACTTTCCCAATTTCAGGGTTAACTCATTCAAAGTTTTAAATGCCATCCATATGCTGCTTCCTCAGACAAACACATAGAAATTTAATAATACTTCCATTTTTTTCCTAATTCATAAGGACCATTTCTGCCAAATGCTCTGGCTTACGGCTCCCCTCCTCTTCATAGTATGTTTAAGTTACACACTAGGAATCCAAGAACCACTCTGGAATTCTCATAAGCAATGCCCAACCAATCAGTACAACACAGTACACGGTGTGAAATTTTTAATTTATTCCCCTCCCAAGTCTCTAGAATATATATACCCTTAGCTTTCAGAAAGAAATGTTATAATAAAAATACCAATAGAATGGATCATGTGAAAAGAAAAGAAGAAAGAAAAAGCATCCAACACACGGAGCCAGGCTGATTCTCTTGCCTTTGCAGTGGTAGTGCGAGCCATAGGTGTGCTCTGGCAATACCACCCTCTGTGTGCATTACACAGACTGTGCAGGAGGGATTTAAAGTGGAGACAGGCCTCTGGCTTATTTAGGCTTTTAAACCCTAGCAGAGTTTCCTTCTTAAGAAGAGGCTGTAGTAAATGACAGTGCGTTTGAGTCAGGGGGAAGGAAAAAAATTAAAAACCCAAAACTTCTTTCAGTTTATTCAAAATAAAAATACACATAGAATTATGAAAATATAGGTTTACTATTTCCATCATGTAAGCCAACGCTGCTGTTGAAAGGCTTGCAGTGTTCCCGAGTGTTACAGCTCGTCTCGATCCCTCAGTAAAGTATACCTATACTCGCTGGGTGCCAGCTTCTGGAAGGAGCTCTCTGGAGGACTGCTTGCTACATCCTGGTCTTGCTGCAAGAGAAAGGAAAGAGCAGTCATCTCAAAATGCTCTATGGAGCTATCATACTTTACTATTACACAATTGGCAGTGGCCTTAATTTATTAATACATGTTTGTTAATAAGAGAGAAAAGGTGTATTTTGTTGTTGTTGTTTCCTCCCTTCAACTGTCCCTGACTCACCGTGTTCAAGGCATGGCTGCCACGGCACCACTGACTCTGCGCCTGTCAGTTATTAAGGCATGATGGAAGACACCAAACACTAAACCCCACTGCTTCCTAGAGAACCCATAGGGGCAGCACAGCCTTGCTTGGTCCTAACCCTACACTTTTATAAATGACTGCTCAGAGGGATTGCCTTGATACAAAAGACCCCTACTCTGTTATTAAAACTTATTCATCAACTATCTCAATGCCATTAGTCAGGAAAACCTGGTTGAGATGAGGAAAGCAATACTACAATGAACTGCTATAATACTTATGTGCAAACAGTTGACAAAATACAAGTGAAACTATAAAGATTTCTATGAGTTCTGAAGAAAAGGCAACTTAGTCTGTATTTTACTTTCACACTGCCAGTGTCCCAAGAACAAGCTCACCTTCACTATGTAACAGTCCCTATAGTGGACAGCACATGGGGCACATGGGAGAGTCTAATACAGATCATTAGCATGTGGCCATGACGACACAAGAGGTAGGCGCGTGCCTTGGCCTATTTGACTTTGTCAGGCTTCACTTCCTCAGTAAGTTACTTTCTGATGAGATACATGCTCAAACTGATTATACCACTATAAAGCACAATATCTTGTAAACCACTGGTTTTAGTACAAAAATATAAATAAGTAAAATACATAGAGTCTACTGTCTAAGGGAAAAAGGGAAATAAATTAGGACAATGCAATATGGTAAACTAGAATTTTTCCTGATCCTATAAAGCAGTGGTCACGTACCGAAGACCACCTGTGTATCAAATGTTTACATTAAAATTCATAACAGTAACACAATTAGTTATGAAGTAGCAACAAAAAAACTGTTCTGGTTGGGGGCCAGCACAGCACGAGGAACTGTGTCCGGGCCTGCAGCATCAGGACGGCTGAGAAGCAGTGGCAGCGAACGCCGAGGAGGCTTCCTGTGGTGAAGAAAATAATTGCCTTTGGATGCTGTCATTAGCAGCGCGTCCCCTTCACTAGTAGACTAACAGTCATTTCTCAAATAAAGCATATTATCAGATTCTCAAGAGAACTCTTGACTTTGAATCTAATCTGACTCCCAAATAAGGTAAAGGAAAAAAAGAAAGGTTTTCTTTTTCTTTAATAAATACAAGTTATTTGGACAAAGTAGTAGACTAAAGTCCTAGCATAAAATAAGAGGGGGTCTAATGTGTATCATCTGTAGAGGAATTTTAATATGGTAACATGGCTACTCTGATCATATCCAAAGTACTTCTAGGTCAGTGTGATCAGGCTGGAATGCAGACACGCCCTTAGTACACACTTTTAATCCCCAACAATGAAGGTAAAGTTAGTTTGTAGAAGGAAGCAGCCATGTTTGAAAGTGATGTCTGAGAGGCAGACAAAGTGACCAATCAGAGAACGATATGACAGAATGGGATATGCCCAGCTCTCATGAGAAGACAAAGGAAAGAGAAACGACTTGAGAGAACAGCAGAGAGAGAGGAGGGGCAGTTTTGCCAGGACAGTTTTACAGAGACAGGTTGTAGAAAGAACAAGCTAGACACAGTGAAGTTAGCTGTGCCAGGAAATGAGAAGGAGCCAGAAGATTAGAACAGATTGACTGCTGGAGTTCTTTTGAGGGCAAGCAGAACAATTCAATGAGAAGCAGAGAGAAGCCAGTTTGAATCAGTCAGCTTGGAGAGGAAACTGAGCTACAACAGGATTTCTACTGAGAGATATCAGGAGCTGGAACTCTAGCTCGGGTCCGCTCTGAGGCTCTCTCAACAGAAGAGTCCCCATTGGCAAACACATGAGTCCTACCTCTCCTGGGGCTGTATCAGTTGGATCAGGTCCATGATGGAATTCTCTGTGCAGCTTTCCAGAATGTAGGTCAAATACAAATTGCTTGAGTTTTCCAGGAATTCTAAAACCAAAGGTAAATAATTGTTTAGCTTCAATTGCCAAAATAGGCTGATCTGTAGTTTACTTACTTCATAGTGCTCTAGATAACTTTTTTACTATAATCCCACCAACCCTACCACAACTATAACAGGCAACTAGACACTAGTTTTGTGTTCTAATGTTTTAGCTTTTATCTTGTCTCTATGTGTGAGGATCTTCATGTATGTACTGGCACTAGTGTAGGTGGAGGCCAGAAAAGGCATCACAGCCTCTGGACCTGGTGTTGCAGATGGTAGGATGAGCCATCAGATAGGTACCAGAAACCAAAACTGGGTCCTCTGCAAGACCAGCAAGGGCTCTTAGTTGCTAAACTACTTCTTCGGCCTTGTTTTGTAGAAATTTTTCTATACTTACTATTAACAGAGGTGATATCAAGATACTGTATCGCAAATGTGTTTTACTAGCCTTTATTTGTAGGTAATTACATGGGGTGTGTTTGACTCTGTGTGTGCGTGTGCGTGTGTGTGTGCGTGTGTGACTGTGCGCGTGTGTGTGCATGTGTGCGCGTGTGTGTGCGCGCGTGTGTGTGTGCGTGTGTGTGTGTGTGTGTGTGTGACTGTGTGTGTGTGTGTGTGTGTGTGTGTGAGAATTCATGTACTTTTATTGGCATACACACATATACATACAACAACAACAACCCCATATCCTACAAAACCACACTGAAAGTGTTGAGGTTGGCAGGGGGAAGCCCTTAGAGGATAATCACTGAAAGCCTTCAGTCTTGTAGCCAGCACACTAGAAAGTGCCACTCAATGCCCTGCAGCATTTGAACCCAGCAAGAGCCTGTGTCTCCTCAAAGGCTGTGGCCTGGAGCAGAGTCCTCTCCTGATATGGTGCAGACTATGCTAAGCAAAGAGACTCATAGAGACTCTGGAATTATTTCCTTGAGTTGTATCCAATGAAGTAGGAACAAATGATGCTATCGGGCCAATCAATTTTTGCTGTTCATTGATTTGCATTCTGAAGTCTTTGTCAACATAATTTTCTTAAAACTGGTTTATTTGCTTATTTGCTAAGTAACAGCTGATTTTTAATTTACATTTCTTGAGAAATTGAATGCTTTACATGAGTCTATGGAGATTCTGGTCTTCAGAACATTCATTATATACTTCAAACAGAAAGCTATTGTTTTTTATACCTATTACAAAAATTAAAATGTACTTCCATATATATTTTAGTTCCTTGTGTACAACAGCCTGACTTTTTATCTATTTTAGTTTTTATTTTGTTTTCATAGCCAAAAATAGCTAGTCTGTGTAAATATTACCAGTTTCTTTTTGTTTGTTTGTGGTTTTTTTTTTTTTTTTTTTTTGCTTTTTTTTTTTGTTTGTTTTGTTTTAAATTGTATCGTGAAGTCCTGGAAGTGGTGGTCCCCCTCCCTTCAATAATTCCCACTGAGCTCTAACAGCCAATAACTTCATTGTACACCATGTTGACTCCCCACTAGCTTCAATGCAATAGAGCCAGCAGGTGCCAAATGCACAGTTTACAAATACAAACGACTGTCAGGTAGCTGTATTGACAGAATGCCTCACACAGGTTCTCTGGTGCAGAAGTAATTGCACATACACCAGAGATAAACACTGAGAGGAGATCAATTTACATTTCTTCTGATATCATCTCCTGTCACCCCACAGCAAAGTGCTCAAGTATAAAACTCAAGCCACAGACTCCAAATATTCAATACGGCTGAGATAATGCTGCTGGTTTGTTACAAGCTCCCAAGACCATGAGAACTACTGTGAGTCAAGGAATACATATAAGTGGATAAATCCTAAATGTGACAACACTGAGAAGACTCAGGACAGGCTTTTTCCTGACCTCACTATTCTGCTTGTCATGAGACAAGACAAAGGCCAGGAGGAGGGCAGACTTGGATGATGGTGTGAAGCAGGGGGGTTGTGGACGGAAGAGCTCTGAGCTGCTGTGTGCTCAGAAACCACTCCTCAGTGTTAGGAAGAGATAATCAGAGCAATAAATTGTTAGAAAGCAGACAGTGTGGCAGGCGGCAAGAAGACTGGGACAATAAATAAATCCTATTTTCATTTCCGGCTATACTTTTCCGAATTGGAACACTAAGTATGTCTCTTCTACCCTCCAAACTTGTTTGTTTACAAAGCTTTATTTTTAGACACAGAGAAACATGCATACAAGCAGTAAACTATGACTTCCCTCTGACAAATGCACAAGGTAGAAGCTAGGTTTATTACTTTCAAAAACTAACGCACAATAGATTTTTTTTTTAAAGTTTAAATTCTGTAACTTTTGTTGTCCTGAGAGAGCCTCAGCATGTAGCGGGGCTGGTCCTGAACTCACAGATCTATCTGCCACTGTGTACCAAATGCTGGAATTGCTGCTGAGGACAGCACTCATACAGCACCTTCTCAGCACCTCTGCAAGCCTGGCGCAATCTCCAGTGCCTCTCCGCAGTTGGCCCTTCCTTTCCTCCTAATCTCTGGCAACCACTCATGTGTTTGCTGATCCTATGCCATGCATACACTAGTAACATGTAATTGCAAGAGTAGTTTTTTCATTTTAATATACATCTGGCATTCACTCAGCTTGTATGTAGTCTACTTATTGCCAAATAGTATTCCCCTTAGCAACAGAGACGTCTACTCATTTATCTCGTCAAGGACATTGGTGATCAGAAACAATGCTATGACAAATATATGTGTACAGATTTCTGTGTGAACTTTATTTTCTAGTACAGATACTGGGTCAGATGCTACACATATGCTTAACTTTCACACAGACACTGTCAAACTATATCAGTGTGCATCAAGACTGCAGCTGATCTACACGCTTGTGAACACAGGGTACTGCTGCCATTTCAGCTCTGGCAGCTGAGAATATAGACCAGCATCTTGCTGTGGTGCTAACTTGAGTTTCTTGACTATGTAATAACCCTGGATACCTTGCTGTATACTGAGATGCCATTTCTGTATCTTGTTTATGTTTTCACTGTATCATTAACAGCCCAATTCATCTTTTTTTTTTTTTAAGTTTTTGATGCTCTTAGAACTCGGTCTTCCCTTGACTGCTAAGAATTTTCTTGCTTATTGTTTCCCACTTAGATCTATGATTAATTTTAAGTTAATTTTTCATGAGAGAGGATATTTTCTTGGTATGAAGATGTTCAGTTGCTCAACCAACTTGCTAACAAGAGATAATAATAAAAATAGTGTCAGATAAGCAAAATATGCTTTTTAAGAAGTTCTATTAGAGCTGGGCGCACTGGCACAAGCCTGTAACCCCAGCACTTGGAAGGCAGAGGCAGGAGGATCTCTGTGAGTTCGAGGCCAGCCTGGTCTACAAAGTGAGTCCAGGACAGCTAGGAGTACACAAAGAAACCCTGTCTCAGGGGAAAAGGAAAAAAAAAAAAAAAAAAAAAAAAAAAGAGTTCTATCAGGCTGGGCCTGGAGAACCACAAATTCTAGCCAGCACTGGACAACAGGACCCTCCCTCAAAATTTAAAAAAGGAGAAAGGGGCTAAAGGTGCAGCTTAGTGATGCATCATTTGCCTAGCATGCAGGAACCCCAGGGTCAACTCTGAGTCTCACAAGAAAAAGCTCCACCAACAGCCATGTTCTTTCTCACTCAAAATGTCCTATGGGAGGCCCTGGATAGAGCCTGGCAATATTTTCTTCTAGGTCTCTTCCTGAATTCTTTGAACGTCCATGTTTTCAGCATACACCCTCCAAGACTAGGAGATGGCGCATTTGTTAAGAGAACTGCTCTAGACAGTTCTGTATTAGTGGACACCCCCTCTATGGCCTTGTTTTATATTGCTTTATGTGCTAATTTGCTTGCACTCCTTCTCCCTGCCAAAATGAGAGCCACTGAGCTTAAGGAATCACAATAATTTTTTTGTGATTTGGTGTTTGGGTGAAATGACATGGAGCTTAGAGTTGTCTACTCCATTTGGGGAGTATGACAGGAAGTAAGAAAAGTCTACAAAGGATGGCCTGGAGTCTATACAGCTGTTGTTTTCCTTGTCACTTGAAACCTTGGATAGTTATAAACATTTCAGAAAAAGTATCCACTGACCAGTTGTAAAGACAAGTTTTCTATATGTATGTGTGCATACGTACATGTGTGTGCCAGGTGCCCACAGAGGCAGAAGGGGGCATTAGATCTTCTGAGGCAGCAGTTATAGTTTGGAGCCACCTGTCACGGGTTCTGGGACTCTAACTCAGGCTCTCTGGAAGAAGGGGCAGCAAGTGTTCTTAACCACTGAACCATCTCTCCAATCCCAAGGAGTTACATTTTCTTCATTGGCCTCTAACAGTCTTCTTCTTCTTGTTGTTTGTTTGTTTGTTTTTCGACACAGGCTTTCTTTATGTTATCTAGGCTGCCCTGGACTCGCTTTGTAGACCAGGCTGGTCTCACAGCGATCCTCCTGCCTCTGCCTGCTGAGTGCTGGGATTAAAGGTGTGCGCCACCACGCCTGGCTCTCTAACAGTCTTATATGATTTTCCTCAGGCTGCAGAACAGCACAGTATCATTACTTGGGAACTTGAAATTACCCCTCTCCTCCATCTTCATATAAAATCGATTCCTTTCTAGTTGGCAGGAAACCTACCTGATCAAGCAATGCCAAAAGCCAAAGGCCCACAGGGCTATGATCTAATTTTTGCCATTGGAAAATAGCAGCTCTTCAAATACCAGCAATTCCACTGCTTTTTACAGGCACTGGGAATGCCACTGTTCATATGTAGCTGGAACTCTAGGGTCCAATAGTTTTAATATGAATCCTAGTTTTCCCACTGGTTTTCTGTGTGGATTTGCAAGGGGACTCAGTTTCTCTGAAAAGAAGACAAGTGTCCTACTGGTAGCCTCAGCTTCCAGCAGGTGTGGACTATGCCCAAAGTCACTTCTCTTCTCTTACTACAATCACACTTCCACCAAATGACTCCAGAAATGCTGAGTTATTAAGTAAAAGTAATAGTAATGACAGTAATTTATGGAAACTGCCTATCATTTTAGCTTTAATTACCAGGCAGCACAATAACAATTATACAGTCATTAAATGTGTCAGATTCACCTTGCTGCATGCTTTACTGGTTTTAAACACTAGAACCTATTCACATAGGCTTGGTGCTTAGCTCTCATAGCATGCACCACCTCCCCAATTTAAAACATGTTAGCAGGAACAGTGCTTAGAAGGGGAAATTGGACAGCTAAGGAAGAAATTTAAGAAGTGAATTATTTCAAAGAGCTTCAAAGAGCATTATGATGATGATGTTTTTTTGAGGCAGTGTTTCTTTGTATAGCCTGGCTGTTCTGGAACTAGCTCTGGAGACCAGGCTGGCCTCAAACTCAGATCCGCCTGCCTCCTCTGCCTCATGAGTGCTGGGATTAAAGCGGTGTGACACTTGTAGTATAGAGAAGACCATTTTCCATTGCCAGATTTCTTTGAAGAGTCCTGTTGGCTCAGATATGCTTTCCCTTTGTCTTTCCCCAAGACATAGCATGCCACTAGATGACAGATTAGCGCTACTTAGCCAACATCCCATCTACTGGTCCAGAAGGCTGCAGCTGGGGGATACAAGGCTGGTGGAGTGGTAAAGACTCTGAACCTAGTGTGAGAGAGATGGCTCAGTGGTTAAAGAGTTCCTGCTGCTCGGCCAGGGTAGACTTGAGTTTGATTTTCAGTACCACACCCAGTAGCTTATAACTACCTGCAACTCACCCTCACACACACGGCACACACAGACACATAAATAGAAACATAATAAGTAATTTCTTAAAAGGAAATATGGTTGCTAGTGCTTGTTTGAGTTCCCCAGGAATCAGACACTAAAATGAGATTCAAAATGCCTGTATTAAATTGACTTCAGAGACGCAGGACAGTACTTAAGCAAGGTGAAGTCCTTTAGAGGACTCCCACAACATGAAACAGAACATCCCCAGGAATTTAATAAAAAATAAAAATAAAGAAAAAAGCTGAACATGGTTTGGCTGTTGACTTGTAGGCCTAACAAGGTCAGCATGAGACTTTATAGTTAGGGTTTTGAGTTTCTCGTTAAAAAGAGACCAAAAGTGTGTACACACATACACACACACTCAGATCTGTCCACAACTAGAAGCTGAGAACTATAGTGTTGAACATCATTAAAAACTGATACATTGGCCAACAAGCATTTCAATGCTGAGCACAGTTACTGCCTGTGGTGGTTAGAGTAAGAATGGTCCCCCACAGGTTCATCTATTTGAATGCTTAGTCATCAGGGAGTACTTAGAAGGACTAGGAGGTGTGGTCTTGCTAGAGGAAGTATGCCACTAGGGGTGGACTCTGAGGTGTCAGAAGCTCAAGGCAGGCCCAGTGGCTCTCTCTTCCTGTTGCCTGTTGATTCAGATGCAGAACTCTTAGCTACTTCTCCAGCACCATGTCTGCCTACATGCCACCATCTACCCCATCCCCCACAATGATAATGAACTAAACCTCTGAAACTGTAACCAAGTCCCAATTTAAAGTTTTCTTTTATAAAAGTTGCCGTGGTCACGGTGTCTCTTCACAACAACAGAACACTGACAAAGACACTGTGAGCTCCTAGCAAGCCTGGACATCAGTTTGTATCTGTCTGTCTCTGTCTCTCTGCTCCTTTCACCTTGAGGATGCAGTCTTTGAGGAAGGGCAAGACAAGGACACCCAACTAGATGGTGGCTAGATCTCACCACAGTAAGTGCTCACATATTGAGGGGCCTCTGTGATAGTTTTTGTCTCAACATGTCTAGATGTTAGAAAAATGGACCACAAACTTCTCTGCTTTCAAATCCAACACAGCCTTGCTCTCCCAACGGCCTGATTTCCTTACTCTAGCAGGTACTCTTACTTGCCAGTTAAAAAAAATAGAAACTTCAAGCTGGGCACTGGTGGCTCACATCTTTAATCCCAGCACTTGGGAGTCCGAGGCAGGCAGATCTCGGAGTCCGAGGCCAGCCTGGTCTACAAAGAGAGTCAAGGAAAGCCAAGGCTACACAGAGAAACCCTGTCTTAAAAAACAACAACAAACAAACAAACAAAAAAGGAATGCCAGGGCCTAGAAGACCTACCACCAGTGGCTGTCCAACAACTTGGCTGTCATTCTAACCTAGAGCCAGTGCTTCAAATCGGTCCATCCCCAACAGGTACTCCATCTATGAGCTGCTAGTGTGGGTGGAGGAGCTAGTGATGAAAAATCAGATCCAAGAAGTCAGATCCAGAAACAAGCCATCATCATCGAGTATAAAAACCTGAAGCATGGCTGTGATTGAAGGTGGCACCCACTAGCATCGAGCAGTTCTGTGGAGCCTCAGACCCTTTGGGGCTGAAGGGAGATAAGGTGGTAGAACAGGAGTCTGCAGAGACGGCAATGTCCTCGAAAAAACTAGACAAGGGCAGGTCCATGGGAAGATGCTTTTTAAAATTGGATGCACAAAATTGAAAGGAAAGATGGCAGAACAGAGCCAGGTGTACAGGGGAAAATGGCAAAACTACAAAAGGCAATGCCATGGTCTGTGCTATAGCCAGAAACCATGTAGAAGCCCATGATCTGTACTGCCACTAACTATAAAGGGTAAGGAAGCATCTTCTGCAGAAGTATGGATGACTGCAGACTCACTTGTTGGGATGACCTTCCCTCACATTGAGAAGGTGTGTCCTTGCATTTTCAATTGTTAACTCTGTGAAGCAGAAAGCTAAGTGTTGGCAGGATTTTGGTAATGTAATTTGTATGGTCCATCACTGGTTTTCTGTTTGTAAATGCCTGTCCTTTCTCATCTGCCAAGAGACAATCCATAAGAGATGGATAGGGTGTTGTCTTGCAGCTGGTTCAAACTGGAATGTGGCTTTTTGTATAATGGAGAGCTGATGGCCCAGAGTTGTGACAGGGAGTATGGGGTCGGGATTTCTGGGCAGACAGAGTCCCAGGAGATGAGGGAGAGTGAAGCAAAGCCGAGAGGTAAAGAGCAAGCCCCGTGCCTGGACACTTGGTTAAGTTAGAAGCTAGCTGACACCCTGCCCCAGCATAAAGCTAAAAGCTTTAAACATATAGAAGTCCACCTCATTTATACCACAGTACTCACAGTTGAAAATGAGAGACACAGAAGGCTCCTTGATACCTCCCACCCCACAAGTGAAAAAGAATAAGATGGTGGCACACATCTTTATCCCAGCACTTGGGAGGCAGAGGCGTGCAGATCAGACAGCCAGGGCTACAAAGAGCCCTGTCTCAACAAACAAACAAACAAGCAAACATGACAAGGCACACGCTGGGCCTATGTGGCTACAGGGCTCCAGTGAGTACAGGGGCAACACAAATTGGACTTTTTTGTTTTGTTTCTTTTTTTTTCTTCTTTGTTTTGGGGGAGGTCATAGGGTGGGAAGTAGACCTGGAGGATTGGGAAGTGAATGGGATCGGGGTGCATTATGTGAAATTTTCAAATAATCAATAAAGACATTAAGTTAAAAGAAATAGAAACTTCGAGAACCTTTTGCTGCAGCCCACCACCATTCTTAAACAACCCACAATGAGAACTCGCTCTGCCCCTCACCCCTTTCAGAGTTAGAGGGCCATTACTCCCTGTTCCTTTCCCCTCACCCCTTTACGATCTCTATTACCCTCCTTCCTCATCTCAACTACTCTTTACTCCATTTGACTCTGCCTCACACACGCACTTAATCATGGTTGGGTTTGTCAACCAAGAGCACTAAATTTATTTAACTCATGTCTCTCTGTGATTATGTCTACCTCTCTCATTTATTCCTCTTATAGGAACATTTCTTGCAAGAGCTTCTGCTTTTTCTTTTTTTTTTGACTTGCAACTCACTGCAGTATAGGCTCTGTCAACTCTAGCAGACGTTTCATCTCTACCCTGTAAAGACTCCCTTCTTCTTGCACTCCCCCTGATTAATAGGCCTGCATGTCTTGTCTTCTGCCTTGAGAATGAAATCTTCCCCACAGGCTCAGGATTTGAATGCCTAGGCCCTAGGTGATGACACTGTTCTGAGACCTGGGGCCAGGGTAGGTGCTGGGACTGCATCCTTGGGGGTGGGTATACCAGAATACAAGTCAGCTCCCATTCTCAGCTTCTTGTGTGAGAGGAGGTCAGAGCTTACCGTTATCCACTCCTGTTGTTGTGACAGCCTCGCCAGGTCCATAAGAGCAAGAGGGTATGGACTGGGCCTTAGGAACTCTTCAAAATGATAAACTAAAATAAATTCTTTCTCTGTAGTTTCTGTCAGACATTTTGTCAGGAAGATGAGAAAGCTAACTGACACAGCTGACTACTCTTCCTCAGTCTTCCATACACATTTCTTCCTCAACTCTTCTTCTGCTTTCAGCAATCACCATTCTACTCTCATTTCTCTGAGCTAACTAGCATTTCACTCTCCTAAAGTAAGATCATGCAATCATCTTACTCTTTCTGTGCCTGTGTTATGTCACTTAATACTATCTCCCCCAGTTATCCATGCTGTCACAAATGACAGGATCTCTCTATGCTGACAGGTGAATAGTATTCCCTATTTCAGTTGATGTACATGATGCAGCAATGAATTATGGGAGTGTAGATAACCACTTTGACAAACTGACTTAATTTCCTTTGGAAATTGCTTTCTGTTGTTTTGATAAAACACCCTGAGTATGGGGGAGAAAAAGTTTATTTTAGCTTATACTTCCAGGTCCATCATTAAAGAAACAAAAATTCTATTTATTCATGACTCATAAATTAGTTCATTTCTTCAGGGTTATCAATTTGTTAACACATTATTCAAAGTAGTCTCTTATCCATTTCATTTCTGTAACAATTTATAATGACTCTTTTATTTCTGATTTCATTTACTTGAGTCTTTCTTTTGCAGTCTAGGTAAAGGCTCCTAAATTTATCTTTTCAAAAATTTGTTCCATTTGGCATTCTATAGTTTTTAAGAGTCTATTTCATTTGTTTCTGCTCTAGTTATTTTCTTTCTTTCTTTGTTTTTTCAAGACAGGATTTATCCGTGTAGCCATGGCTGTCCTTGACTCACTTTGTAGACCAGGCTAGCCTCAAACTCACAGAGATCTGCCTGCCTCTGCTTCCCTGAGTGCTGGGATTACAGGCGTGCACCACTGTGCCCAGCTTCTAATTATGTTCTTAGTTTAAAAATATTTTGTGTTTTTAAATGTTTTGCCCACATGTGTGTCCGGTATCACAGAAAGCCAGAAGAAAACATTAGCTCCACTAGAACTATAGATGGTTGTGAGCCACCATGTGGATGCTGAGAATCCAAGCCAGGTCCTCCAGAGGCAACTGCAGAGTCAACTCTCCAGCTCCTCTGCTCTGGGCTTTATTATTTCCTCCTACTAACGTTGGGCTCAGGCTACTTTGCAAGCCTAAGATCTAAGCCTCCAGTCCACACTTCAGGTTCCAAACTAGCTCAGTGGTCCAGGTTACAGGCCAACACCCACAGACCAACCCTAACAGACAAAAGTCCCACCCCCTGCCCGGCACTGGACTAGCCTCAGACTTCACAAGACCCAGTAATAGTAGAGTTTACACACTTGGTATCTAGCATAATGACTATTATTTAGAAGTCCTAGGAAATATTAGATGACTTGATAGGTTAAATGATACTCTTTGAGTATAGATAAAAATTAAATTAACCTTCGACACACTTTATTATTTAAAATACAACCATCTACTAAGATTTGTTACAATTTAATGGCCGTCATCATTCATTCATGTTCACAAACTCTCACTGGGTGTTACTGTCAAGCCTACTTTATACATGAAGAACAGTGAAGTTCAGTGACCAGCCCAAGGTAGAACTCAATACTACATGAGTTTTAGAACCAAACTTCTTTTGAAAAATCACCTCTATTGAAATATTCAAAAGTGTGTGGGATAAATTATTCTGCAGTGAAACTTCAACTTATCCTCTCTGCAGAATAGTATTTTAAGACTTAAAAATTTTAAATGAATTGTTCCAGAAAAATTTAAGCATATATTGCTTAAAATTATAGTGCTTACAATTTTTGTATATTAATACTTTCAACTGTTAATTTCTATAGTTCACATCCCTGGAAGCTAGTAAGAGATCAGTCTCTGCAGCATTCTCAAGGCTTGCATTTTATTATTACCATAAAGACCTGAGAGGAGAACTGGGAAGCTGACCTGTTCTTGCAAAGGTTCTAGCTACGTGCCATTAGGAATTCCTGGTCATAGCAAAATTCTGAGTTGTATATACATCCTCTTAATGTTCTTACAGCATGCAAAGCATGAACAGACATTACAATTTTTCAGCCTGACCTAGGGTATACATTTTCCTTGATATGTGATGCCATAGACCAACCTAGGAGCAAAGCTAGCTTCTCACAGAACACAATTTTTTCTTTCAGAGATTAGTTCCTAGTCACCTGACATCTGCAATTCTCTAGTCAGTGATACCAAACACTACAGTGAAAGGTAGGAGGAACCACTCTAATCCTTACACCCAACCCTCCAGTATTACTTTCACGGTATACAGTAAAAATAGCCAAGCAATTGTTTTACATTCAACTTTATAGGACGTATCAGTAATTTTAGAAAGAACAAAAAGTGATACTTACAATACGTCCTTGAAGTCTCCAAAAACATACATATGCCTAAAACTGTCAATGGCTATAACAGGGCAATCTGCTGGAGTTTTCTGGATGTGCAGAAGAGGATGTCTAAACTTGTCACAATCTGCATGTAAGAAATTTATTGTACCTTTGAAAGAAACAGAATTTTAAGAACTCCATTAGAATTTTAAGTATATTCTTTGATTATGAACTCATAAAAACAGTATAATAAACAACATCAATATTCTTGAAATTGATACAGACCAGAAAACTGAAACCTAAACTGAATATTTAAAAGAAGAAAGTTTTAGTTCTCAGAACAGAGTATAATTCCCTTAGAAATTATAAAAAGACTCAAACTTGACCGTTATTGTGAATTTTTTATCTTTTTAACTGGCAGTCATCTGCTGTGTAGGTTCCCCAGATTCTGACAGTCAGTTCCCTAGTCTAACACAGACACTGTTCCCTTGGGACCATTTAATTCAAACACATACTATTTACTAAATGACCAAACTAGGCAGCTCTTTCCTACACCATCAGTTTACATCATGTGATCTTTCATCCTCAGTACAGAGGGGAAGCTGTCTGACAGCCCACGTTCTGCTAAGAGACAATGGAGAAGTGCAGAGAGCTGCTCAACTTTCGCCAAAGTAAATGTGGGTCAGAGTGTGTCGTCTCTAAGCAATGTCTCTGCAGAGGTTTTGGAAATGTGTCAGAGAAGCCTTTAAGTGACAGGAAATGGTTCCCCAATTATTACTGTTCAACCAGGACCCCACTTTTCATGCTATTTCGTTTTTTCCCTCTAAAAAACAGGCATGGTACAGAAAACAAAAGCAAGCACACAGAAACCCCTGTGTCACATCGTAACTCCACTGCCTCCTTGCCCCTTTATGTAAACACACATGTTAAAGTAACCTATGAAACTTCTAAGTGTGTTTAGGCCAAATACGGAACAGGAAGGGAGGAGAAAGACAGTGAGAAGAGATGAGAATAAACACCTTCAACAGTCTACCTTTTTCACTGATTAACTGGCGGGCTACCTCATTCTGGAATGTTTCTAAACTTTCTGTGTCCTCTTTCATGTGGAAGAGTATGAGAAAAGGCAGTCCTTCTTCGGTCAATTCCTGCAGAAAGAGGTTTGCAATAAAAATCAGTGGCCTCTCTATTCAGTTTAGCTGTTTTCCAAGTGGAACAAGTGTGGACTCAATTAATGTAACTAACAGTTAGTGCAAGGCATAGGGGGAAAAAGGGTCTAACTGTGTGAAAACAAGACGTAACAAAGAAAGACTTAACAAAGGCACTAGAAACCATACGAGCCCTGCCTTTTTTTTTTTGTAAACATGGATTCACCTGAAAGGTCCTTGGATAATCTGTTAGCTCAGTGTTTCTCAACCTGTGGGTCACAACCCTGACAAGGGTCACATATCAGATATCTTGCATATCATATATTTACATTATGATTTGTAACAGTAACAAAATTGCAGTTATGAAGCAGCAACAAAATGATTTTAAGGCTGGGGTCCCCACAGCATGAGAAACCGTACTAAAGTGTGTTAGCCAGTGCTGTGTATGGGAATACAGGGGCAGCCTCTTGAGGCCAGTTAGGGTTGAGAAGAGAAAGAAGCACAGTCTGCTTTTAATCCAGGAGTGAGACAAAAATAGATTATTATTGCCAATCTTCACAAGTAAAACTCCAAAGCCTAGTGCGCCAGCAATAAGTAAATTTGATTCACAAATTCATGCTTATTCTAAAGTGTATTATAAAACCATTCCACTACACGAGACCTACCCAAAGCTGGAAAGTGTTTATTTGTATGAAAATGTAGTTATTTCCATTAGCTATCCTTTTGAGGATCGAATTTAGGAACTGCCTCAGCATGAAGCACAGATACTCTTTATCTTCAGTAATGACTACAAGGGTCCTTACCCAAGGGCGGGTATTAGCAGCACATCAGAATTGCTTTCAGATCCATTCTCGAGAGTATTACCAACTATTGCTATTATTAGAAATGCAAAAAGGACTCTGGAAGAGTGAAGGTGGGAAGCGAAGCCAGTGCCAAAGCACTATAAAACCAATGCACTGTGACCCTTACAACTGGTACCTGGTAACAGCATGAGGCACAGAGGCCGTGCATCCTTTCACACAACTGAATTACAATTACCCACACTGAAGCCCATACCTCTCCATTTTCAAATGTTATTTCTCGGACAAGAGGGACACATTTATCTTGAATCCAGTTGTAAGTTACATCAAAATTTATCATAGATCCCAAGTACACCATGTCTGGCACAGAACGCTGTTATAAAAACAGAAATAAAACTTAGATTACTGTAATCTTTGCTGGTAAAACACATTTTAATATCCATATACTAACCCAGAAACATCAAATATGAACTTTTTAAAAAAGCAATAGTTTTGTCCTTTTAGAAAAAGGACAGATCTTTGGTAATTTGGAACTTGGCAATCTAACTTGTGATATAAAAGGTCCTCCCCAGATTTAAGACAATCATCTATCAGCAATTTCACCAAAGGCAGACTGCTTTACAAAGAGAACTACTCAAATAAAGTAAGGAAGCTATTCTTTTTAAATGAAAAAATGTTAAAAGAAAAAATGTTAGGGATCTAAGCCAGGCACATCTCTAGTAAGAATCATCTATGATTGTTTCAACTCAAAATCAAAGCATACAAAAATACCTAAAATAATTTAAAAACTAACATTTAGTTCAGTGAGCTTATTGTGTACAGTACTGCTACAAGCACTTGGTGATGACTCATTTCTCTCTCCCAGCTTCCCCATATAGCAAGTTCTATTACCCCATCACTTGCTTTTCTTAGTGACAAAATCCAAAGCACTCAAAAACTAAGAGACACTCCCAGCATCATACAGCCAGAAGAAGATACAGGCTAAGTCCAGAGGCCAGGTTCACTTAATGTACACATTACACTAAAGACTCTGCTGGTTTCTGATCAGCTGGAGATGAAGGCACAGTGTAACTACTACTAAAGAACACACCTAAGAAAGCACAGGGAAATGCCCTCTGTCTGGGCTTGAAAACAGCTGGTGTGTATCCTCTGAAAGTTCACGAGCTGGAAGTTTGGTCCGATGTGTAGATGCAAGACGTGATAGAACTTTTAGCAAAGTGGGTGAGGGGATAGCGGGTACAGATTATAAGTCACTGAGGTGTCTCCCCCAGAGGGGATTAATGTAAATTTTCAGGACTCCATTTAAGTTTTGCAGGATTAACTTGTTACTGAAAGAGCAAGGTTGGTCTTGGCTGGCCTCTGGCATGCTGTGAATTCGAGGCCAGCCTGGTCTACAAAGCGAGTCCAGGACAGCCAAGGCTACACAGAGAAACCCTGTCTCGAAAAACCAAAGGAAAAAAAAAAGAAAGATATAGTGCCAAAACATTATAGACACATTAAAATTAAAGTATGACAATGGCCAGGTGTGATGACATACGTCTTTAAGCCCAGCACTTGAAAGGCCAAAGCCTTCTCTGTGAGTTTGTGGCCAGTCCACTCTACATAGTGAGACAGCAAGAGTTACATAATAGAGACCCTGTCTCAAAATACAAACAAACAAATACAAAAAGAAAACTATGATCTGAAAAAAAAATTCATGTTTCTATCTTTGGTATATAAAACATACATGGTGATTGATCCCTATGTCAATTTGAGATAACACACACTGCAAATTTTGCCTTTTAGTTCTTCCTACCATTATTCAGGCCTAACCAGCTATTTCTATGTTAAAACAAACAAACCAACCAAAACATAGTTAAGAGGAGAACCTATCACTGCTAGTCTGTTAAATGACATAGTGGCAACCCGCCTCTTAGTGACATCATTTTAACCACAGATCAACACATCTCCCGACTGTCAGCAGAGAAGCTTCTATTTGCAGTGGATGGTGATCAGCACAGAGACCCACACTAGCCAAGGTGCAGAGAATAAGAAACTACGGAACAATAGGCCCCAACACAACACATGCCCCACATCCTTCTTCCCAAGGCTCAGGGATCATTGCAGAAGGGGCAGAAAGAGTGTAAGAGCCAGAGGGGTTAAGGACTACAAGGGCACAGTGTTTTCTGGATACAGCAAGGCCGCTGCACTTATGAGTGCACAGCGGTCTGACAGCATGCGTAAGACTTGTGTAAGCCCAAACCAGATCAAACTCTACATGGAGAAAGAGCTGGGCACACACTCCGACCCCTAGCAGTTGAGTTATTGGCAATTCATAGTTCATAGCTACAAGGAGAAGGAAGCCAGCTTTCTCCAGGAGAGCAGCCCCTGGCAAGCCAACCTCTCTCTAGTGGAAGGCCACATACCTAAGAATAGTTTAATACTGCAAGTTGGTCTTGATGGATGGATGAAGAAGAAGAAGAAGAAGAAGAAGAAGAGGAGGAGGAGGAGGAGGAGGAGGAAGAGGAGGAGGAGGAGGAGGAAGAAGATGAGGACGACGACGACGAGGAGGACGAGGAGCACGAGGAGGAGGAGGAGGGAAAAGGAGACCAAGTTGGATGGGTAAAGAAGAGGGATAGATCTGGGAAGAGTTTAGGAAGAGGAGTGAATATGACATTATATGAAATTTTCCTAAAGAATTAGTAATTTTTTTTTTAAAGAAGAAAGGGAAAACAACGTAGCCAAGTTTAAAACAAACTAGGTGAACTAGGTGCTTTTACTGTCAAAAAGCTAATTTATGCCCTATAGGTTTGGAGGTTGGCAGATGCAATACAAATAAGTGACAGACATGGTTGCTCTGCATCTTTAACATATGGCTTCCATATTGAATGCAAGAGAGAGAGAGAGAGAACTGGAGCCAGGGGATTCCAATGTCTCTGCAGGTCTGTGACTTCAGGCTTCTGCAGAGCAATCTTCACTCTGAAACATAGGTTACTAGACCATGGTGCTTTCAAAGTTACACTCTTTAGTCATGGTAGCCTCTAATCCCCACTACTCTGGAGACTGAGGCAGAAGGATCTCAAACCCAAGGCAAGCCTGGCACCTTAATGAGACCCTGTCTCAAAAAGAGAAAAGAGCCAGAATGTGGAAATGTCTGAGCACTTGCCTGGCAAACACAAGCCTGGGGCTCAATCCCTAGTACTTAAAATGTTAAAAAATTAATATCCAATTCTACTAGCATTTAAAATAAAGCCATTACGTAGACATGTATTAAATACGGTGTCTTAAGCACACTGTCGTTTAACACTCACCCCTGGTGGTTTGTAGATTAAATTGTCTCCGCTGTATCTTTCTGGTTTTGAAACATCTCTGAAATGAGGGGGAAAAAAAATAATGTTTTAAGGAAAACACTTAAGACAATGTACTTTAATAAAACATAATTCATTAATCATTACAATGTATGAATTATAAATACATGAAATATATACGTGTTCATTGTCTGTCCCACTCACAAGACTATGCCAAGACTATACTATGCACAAATGCATGCCAAGACATCCATACATTCAAAGGGAAACTAATACAAGGCAGACTTCTTAAAGTAAGACTTTAGCCAGCTAGCTGCTTTGGTGTTAGGATTTTACAATGCAGGATCAGCATGATAGTAATTTGGACTCTAGACTGATTTCCACCTGCAGATTAAGGATGTTAATTTATTCACAGAGATTAATAAAAATACGTTAATTTACTACTTGTTACTTTTTAAATTTGGAAATTCTAAAAAATAATTGAAATAACCTATGTCCGATAAAAACACAGTTTTAGAAAGCATGTTTGTGCACATGGACACTGTCATTTCCTAGCCCTAGTACAGTACCTGGCTTACAAATATTTGGTCTTGTATAACTAATATTTACCTAGTACAATAAATATTTGGGGAGAGAATCCTACAGAAAAACCTAAAGCAAATGGATACGCTTCTCTTTCTCTACACAATTTGAGAATTAAATAAACACTGATACGTCTTTAGTTTCTGACTAGAGTAGTCCAGAAAAAGAAGTGAAGGCGCTAGCCTAGACTGATGGGAGTAAGACTATAATGAAGGAGCTCTAGTGGGGAGCGATGAGACAGAGGCACAATGAAGAGGGAAATGGGAAGAGGGAGGGAGGGAGGGCAATACTGAGAAAGAGAGAGGAAAAGGAGTAAGCCACACAGAAGATGCTTGAGAAACCATAGAGAAATGTTATTTTGTTTATATTAGGAGTACACATATGTGTGTGTGTGTATGTATGTATACATTAATATGTGTGTGTGTGTGTGTGTGTGTAGTTTGAGTGAAATTACACCACTTGGTGTGATGCTCCCTCCAAGAGCCATAACTATCTAATGAAAACCCCAGGGTAGGCCTGGAATACCTTCCTTCTAGTTGCTGATTGGGAGAGTTGAAGGGACCCCCTAAATACAAGCTATTGACATTGCCCTTGGTTGCCCCTTAGAACTTGAAGGGAAGACCCTGTTGCTGAAAACACTAAAACTTTGGACACAGGTCTTGGAGGAAACAAACTGGAACTGACTTGAAAGCCTCCTCCCTGAGGACTTGCTCTCACAGTATCTGAAGGTGCTAAGTAACAGCCAAGGGAGACTGCAACAGTCCCACCCAGCCTTAAAGCCTACAAACCATACAATGACGAGCATGGCAAGGCATCCCCAAGTGAGCAATAGTGGTACTTAATAGATGCCGACAAAAGCTGTATAATTGGACTTAAGCTCTGCTCAACAGAGGGAATCTGTGCCTTGTACTACAAACCTAACCAACTATCTACAGCTGGTGAGGTCATGGAACCTAGAGAACTTACAACTTCCATTTTCCTAAACTAGTTTAATTTCTAATTGCATTCTAAGCACTTATATCCACAGATGCACGTAGCTAAGCACGCATCAAAGAAGCTTCTTTTGTCACCAGTTTGAGACCATTATAGAAATCCACAACTGGTTAGAATTAAGGGAACAACTGGCCATGAGGCACTAAAGCCAGCTGATACATCTCCAATACAACCCCTACAGAAAAACTCAGGGAACAGAGCAGGAAAGGGGACAGACGGACTGCAAGAGCCAGAGGACTTGGCTGTCTCTGCTGGGAGATAGTGTCTTCTATGTATGTCATGGAAGCTGTAAGCTGTACCCATGAAGTCTCAACAATATGGCTGAATAAATAAGACCTCCACAATGACAACAATAGCTGACCTTCCAACATGGATGGGGGAAATCTCACAAGGCCCTACCCCTTGTGAGCTAAAGGTAATTAATGGCTGCTGAGAGAGAGAATTAGTTTTCTCCAGGGATGAGCCCACTGACCGGTTATCCAATTCCAAGTGATCAGCCCTAAAAATATACATGCTAAATGGACTCAGTAGGACGTATATATGTGTATACATATATGTATATATGTATATGTATTTATATATGTGAAATAATAATTAAGAAGAGATCACGAATTTGAGAGGGAATAAAAAAGATACAAGATGAGTTGGTGGGAGAAGAAAGATAAATGTAAATATAGCAGTCACGTATGATATAGCAGTCACGTATGATATAGCAGTCACGTATGATACAGCAGTCACGTATGATACAGCAGTCACGTATGATACAGCAGTCACGTATGATACAGCAGTCACGTATGATATAGCAGTCACGTATGGTATAGCAGTCACGTATGATATAGCAGTCACGTATGATATAGCAGTCACGTATGGTATAGCAGTCACGTATGATATAGCAGTCACGTATGATACAGCAGTCACGTATGATATAGCAGTCACGTATGATATAGCAGTCACGTATGATATAGCAGTCACGTATGGTATAGCAGTCATGTATGATATAGCAGTCATGTATGATATAGCAGTCACGTATGATATAGCAGTCACGTATGGTATAGCAGTCACGTATGATATAGCAGTCACGTATGGTATAGCAGTCACGTATGGTATAGCAGTCACGTATGATATAGCAGTCACGTATGATACAGCAGTCACGTATGGTATAGCAGTCACGTATGATACAGCAGTCACGTATGATATAGCAGTCACGTATGATATAGCAGTCACGTATGATATAGCAGTCACGTATGATATAGCAGTCACGTATGATATAGCAGTCACGTATGATATAGCAGTCACGTATGATATAGCAGTCACGTATGATATAGCAGTCAGTATGGTATAGCAGTCACGTATGATATTCTAAAAGCAAAAAGTTGAAATTAAGTGATGAGTAGGCCAAAGAGAGCACAACACAATAAAGTTTCTGGGTCATATTGGAAAAAAATCGTAAGAAGTTTATAGCCCTAAGCACCTACATTAAAAAAAATCAGAGAGCACAAATAAATGACTTAATGATGCAACTTCAGGAACTTAGGGAAACAAGAACAAACCAAATTCAAATCTAGCAAGAAGAAAAAAAAAGCAGAAATCAATGAAATAGAAAAAAAAAATTAATCAATTACTCTTAATAACTGGTTCTCTGAGATGATAAACAAGATCCACAGACTCTTAACCAAAAGAAAGAAAGCAACGACCCAAATTCACAGAATCAAAAATAAGCACGAAATATTACAATAGATACCAAATAAATACAGAATATTATAAGGAAATACTTTTTAAAATTCTACTTCATTAAGTTGGAAAATATGAAAGGAATAGATGAAATTTCTTGATTCACCCAAAATATTAAAGTCAAACCAAGAAGAGACCAACAACCTAAACAGACCCACAACAAGGGAGTTAACTGAAACTGTAATAAAAACCTTCCGACTAAAAAAATTGCAGGTCCAGACGGATTCACAACAGATCTATCAGACTCTCAAAGAAGAACTATAACCAAGGTTTTCTAAAATTCTGCAAAAAAAAAAAAAAAAAAAAAAAGATACAATAAACAAACAACTACAGACTGTTAGACCTGATTATCAGAGATGTAACATCCTCAATAAATACTAGCAAACTGAATACAAACACCCACGAAGGAGACCATCCACCATGATCAAGGTGGCTTAGTCTCAGAATATAGAGTTGGTTCAACATCCATAAGTTAGTAAGTATAACAACTCATGAAAATGGACTTAAAGACAAAAATCACATGAGCAATTTAATAGATGCAGAAAAAAAAAAAACTTAGACGTAATACAAAATGTTTTCACAATAAAAGTCCTAGAGAGGGTGGGACTGGAGGAAACATACCTCAACATAATAAAGGGTATATGACAAACCTATAGCCAACATTCTAAATGAAGAAAAACAAGTAATAACATTAAGATTAGGAGGACAGAGTTGCCCCCCCATCCCAACTTCTCCTTTGCAATACAGTGCTATAAGTACTAGTTGGATCATTAAGACAAGAAGAGGAAATTATATGTATACAAATAAAATACCAATTGTCTCTATTTGCAGATGGCATAATATTATACATAGAGATCCCCAAAATTCCACCAGAAAACTAGAAATAATCAATAACTTCAGGAAAGGAGCAGAGCATACAATCAGTAGTTTTTGTACACACCAATAACACACACTGAGAAGGAGCTCAGGGCACACTTCCAATTTACAACAGCATCAAAGACAAGAAAGTATCTTGGAATAAACCCAACCAAAGACTTCTACAATAAAAACTCCAAATCTATGAAGAAAGGGATTAAGAGAGACATCCTGTTCATGGATTAGTAGAATTAATATTGTGAATATGACCATCTTATCCACAAGCAATTTACAGATTCAATGCAGACCAAATCAAAATATCCACAACATTCTTCACAGAAACAGAAAAAAAAAAATCTAAATTTATATGGAACCTGAAAAGACTTTGAATAGACAAAACAATCCTGAGCAAAAAGAATACTGGAAGGACTGCTATTTCAGATCTTAAGATATATTATAGAGCCATAGTGATAAAAGAGAAAAAGAACAGTATTGTGTTGGCACAGAACAGACATGAACCAATGGAACAAAACAGAAGACTCAACAAACATGAGTTCTTGTAACTACAGCCATTTGATATTTGACAAAGAGGCAAAGACATACCTACATTAGAGAAAAGATGGCATCTTCAACACATGCTTCTGAAAAAACTGCTATCCACACTAAGATGACATCTTCAACAAATGCTTCTGAGAAAACTGATGTCCACGCTCAGAAGAATTAAATTAGACCCATACCTATAACCCTACCCAGAAATTAGATCCAAATGTGTTAAAGACCTCAACTTAAAACCAGAAACACTGAAACACTAGAAGAAAACATAGGCAGTCCCCTAGGAGATATGGGCGAGGAAGGACTTTCTGAGCAGGACTCCATTAGCCAAGAATTTAAGGCTAACAATTGATAACTGAACTTTGTAAAACAAAAAAGCTTCCTTACAGCTAAGGAAACAACCAAGCAAGTGAAAAAGAAACCCACAGAATGAGAATCTTTGTTAGCTACACATCTCAAAGAAAACTAATAACCAGCATATACAGAGAGCTCAAAAATCAAAAAGTCTGGGAAACAAATGACCCAATTTAAAAATAGGGACTAGGTTTCTATAGAGTTCTCAAAAGAAGAAATAACTAGATACCTCAAAAAAGCGTTCATCATCTTTAACAATTAGGAAAATGCAAATTAAAACATATATGAGATTTCATCTCATCCCACTCAGAATGGCTAAGATCACTAAAACAATTGATAACAAATCCTGCAAAGTGGGAAAAGAGAAACCCTCACTCACTGTTGGTGTGGATGCAAATTAGTACAGCCAGTCTGGAAACCCTAAAAAACTAAAAACACTTCCAGATACAGACACAGCAAGAACAAAGGCAGAGGGTAGCTCAAAGTATCTGAAGTGGCTATATGGCCAGACAGCAGTTGCTATGAAAGCCCAGGCCGGAGGTGTCCCCACCTGTGCTGTACAGTGATCTTCAGAAACACTGATAACGCTCACAATGAAACATCAATAAAATCCACAAAAGCAAGAAGGCAAGGACCAAGAGCAGAAGTCAACAACTGGGGAAGACATCACAACAGCTACTGCAACCAGATTAACACAAACACCACTTATAAAGAGGCCCCAGTAAAAGAAATTCGACTACACAAAAGCCAAAGGTGGCTGAGATAACCTCCAAGATGAGAGGGTCAAGGACAGAATCTTGAATAATTACATCCAGAGATAAAGAAAAGAAAGGAACTGTGAGGAGCAAGCCAGAGAGATTTAATGTTAAGTGTTGACAAGAGGAGGAAATAGAAGGGAGCTGCTGTCTTGGCCTTCATAGAATTTGAAGGATTAAACTGAGAAAACCAACGGGGTTAGACAATCAAGGAGTCACTAATGACTAATTGGAGACAAACTTCATTAGGATGGAGGTGAAGCCAGCTTCCAAGAAGCTAAGGGTTTTTATTTGGAAGAGTTTAAGAAAGTCAAGGTAACCAAGCATAAACTAACCTTTTAAAAAGTAGAAATGAAAAGACAAAGATGGCATTATAGCTCAAGAGATAAAAGTGGTAAGTCAGAAAAGAGAGACGCATGATTTTGGAAAAAGCAGTTTCTGTAAGGGGTCAGGGTGAAACCATGAGAAAGCAAGGAGAACTGATGGATCAAAGTCGCAGAGAGAGCTGCAGGAGTGAAAAGATCAATCTCAGAGAGGCTAATGTAGGGCTGGGGCTACAGGCCAGAGTGGAACACAAGTTTCACATGCATGAGGCCCTGGTTTGGATCCCCAGCAGAGGGAAGTGTGTTTGTGTGCTGAAAGATATGAAGGAAGGTGGTAAAGTTGAAGGAGATAACAAAACCTAGGCTTCTTAACTAGAAGAGTATGTGCTCAGTCAGGTGAGGTATCATCGATTAGCAGTTTGCCTGGCATAAGGGTCAGTGAATAAATCAAATAAGAACATGAAGGAGCTCATCAGTAATACATCATTCTTGTGCTCTTAACTATATTCTGACCAGGACAGGACAGAAAAGCAGTTTAAGGTCCTTAGTGGATGAGCCATATGCACAAACTCTGGTTGGTGACTTTTAAAGGACTGAGGCCATCTTTAGAACATGACCAAGTATAGCCAGAACTGAACGTGACAGACAAGCTCACCTCCTGGCAGGCTGCTGTTAATATACTTACCCAAAAGCAGAAAGGAAGGTACAGTCATCGTGCAAAATACTTGCTACTCTTTCAAAAACTCTGTAATTCTCTGAATCCTTCTGCTCAAAGTATCCAATGATATTTCTTTTACTGCGCTGTAAAATAAAGTAGCTAATTATTTTGCAATATATATAATTCTAAGAGCATGCTACTTCATTTATTCTTTATTCTGGAACTCAGGTAGCGCTGGTTATAGTTCACTTAATTCAACTGAAGAATAACTACAAATGCAGTAATAGCATTTAATGACTAGTCCAAAACTACCAACAATTATGCTAGGTTGCAAACAATATTTGCTCCAATAAAATATAACTATAAATTTAATAAAACTGTATTATGCAGCCTCTTTCATGGGTCCCTCACATGCTTCCACATTGCTTACTGCATAAGACCCTTGTCACTCTCTATGCAGGCTCTGCTTGCAGCCAAAACATTAAGGTATGGCATATTGTCTTACTAAAGACAAAAAAAGTTGAATTTACTGCTTGCTCTGAAGTGCCAAGTGCCCCAAGCCCAGCTATCCCTTCCTGAACCCAATGCCTGTATGCGCATCTCCTGTGGCCTTCGTGTTTTCTCTCAGGACTTAGGGACTGGGGAACGGCATAACAAGATAGGCTCCTAAGCTCACAAGGCACGCTATGACACGAGCAATAACATTCTTCATGTCTGGCTCAGGAGCTCTGTTCCTCCAGCAGCAACCACAAAATGGCAACTGGTTAACTTATTAACTTGTCACTTGATATTGACAGGAATAAAGAATAAACACTATAGTTTTTGCTTTTGGTGTTGTGTGTGTGTGTTTTTTTAATTACTTAGTTTACCAAGAAAGGAGTTTGCTATGTTTATTAAGAGGGGCTATTTTAAAGGACACTAAATCATAGACAGAACTGAAATAATGATTAAAGTAGACACTCTTCAGGTATCAACAAAAGGAAATAGGAAAACTTTGATGTGGATGCTTGACTTAAATTTCTATTTATAATTCTGGCTTCTCTGCCTATATTATTAATTCAATTATGCAGCTTTATTGCAGGCTACACAGTTTATCTGGAAGTTCAGTAAACATTAGTGTTTCCCTTGAGAATTAATCCCAGACATTGGTATGTATATGTAAAACATAACACAGCAAACTGTAAAAGGATGTGCAGATTCTGCATTAGCATTATGGTTTGTTTGCATTAATTACACAGGCAATGCACACTTCACCCACCATAAGGTAACTTACATCAAGAGTGGTGACTTCATCTAAAGCCTGCATCTCATGGACTGGGTTACTTTTCTGTTGCCTGATGTAGTCTGCAAGTGCTTTCACTGATCGCTGGCCCCTGTATTCTCTCTTCATCATCATTCCATTACGAAATAATTTGAGCGTTGGGTATTTGCTTATCCTGTACCTCTGGGCTATATCAGCTAAAAGAATATACAAAAGGAAGTTAGCTGTAGCATTCAGTCAGAGCAAGCCTATTAGTTCAAAAGTCAGAAAACAGGACAATTATTTACAACATCTCTTCTTTCTTAGTGAGAGAGAGAGAAGACAATACTCAGTCATGACTCTATACTGCTTGTCGGACCAGACTCTGGACTCATTACCTGGGCTGAAATTCTCAATCTAGTGCTTTTGAGCTGTGTGAATCTTTAAAGTGCATAAACTGTGATACCCTCGCTTTTCATCTGTTACAGTAAGAATAATTTCTATTACAATAAAGTTGTTTTATGAATCAAATGAGATGATGCAAATACATACATAATAAGTATGACGTATGAATATCTGAATGTAAAAACAGCAATAATAATTATGCCTTGTGAGATAGAACACAAACTAAAAACATATGACAATTACAGCATATAAGCTAGGAGGAAGGCAAGAAGCAGGAGGTAACATACATTATATCTCCCAAGGCCTCGCAAGGCTCAGAACAAGGCAGAAGTATCTACAATATTTGTTAAGTCAGGGCTCCATTGTTTTCTCTCCAGAACAAGCTTTTAAAGAATACTGAGAATTTTAGAGGTTAAGGTTGGAGCATGGGTTTTAAAAGAGATGATAGCTAAAAGCCTATATGAAATTTAGATCACATGATATTCTGCTAAAATGCCTAGAGGATATATAAGGAAGAACTCACAATTCATGACAGAAGTTCTTTAAATCTGAATTATTAACACAATGTACACATATTTAACAAAGCCAACAACCTGCCTGATTTAGAAGCTGATGATTTCAAAGCAGAACCAGCAAGCACATTAGCCACAAGTGACAAGTTAAAATTAGAGGATATCTTTAGAGCCCTATTGAGCAAGGAATGAATGAGATTACACTGGAGTGCGAATAGTACCACAACAAGGACAGATTTTAAAGATACAGAGGCATTCATAATAAGGCAAAAAACACAAAAATGTAGATTAGTCACAGGAAAATCACCTTCCCATTTA
The DNA here is from genome assembly GCF_903995435.1 of Acomys russatus. Taxonomy (NCBI): domain Eukaryota; kingdom Metazoa; phylum Chordata; class Mammalia; order Rodentia; family Muridae; genus Acomys; species Acomys russatus. The sequence goes on from NC_067138.1 coordinate 59,027,944, forward strand.
AAAAGCACACTCAGTCCTCAGCACACTATACACAATGTATGACAAACAAATGTTTGCAGTGACACATAAACACAATGATGTTTTTGATTAAAATGCTCTTAAAACTGCATCACACTGTTCCTCTGACCAATGAAGCAATGTTGTTGTCTAGAGAACTGAAACAATTTTTTCCTTTCCTTTTCTAAAAAAAAATGTATGTATGTATGCATTTATTTATTTATTTATTTATTTATTATGTATACAGCATTCTGCACCAGATCTTGTTATAGATGGTTGTGAGCCACCCTGTGGTTGCTGGGAATTGAACTCATGACCTTTGGAAGAGCAGTCAGTGCTCTTAACCTCTGAGCCATCTTTCCAGCCCCTGAAAATGTTTTTTTTTTTCCCCAAAATTATAATTTTCCCAAGTATCTCCCGATAATGGTTTAATAAAGGAAGGGTGCCCACATAGTGCAGTCCCAGGCTGTTACATAGGGGATGAAAAAGAACTTTGTATATTACTAAAGAGATACTCAAGATACTCCATAAAGTGAAAGAGCAGCTAGATGTGGCAAAGAAACATAAATACATGTACGTGTGCAACACACACACACACACACGTGTCCCAGCTTATATACTCATCCCTCTTCTACCACACACGTGTCCCAGCTTATACATTCATCCCTCTTCTACCACAAAAGGAAAAAAAAAAATCAAAGAAAAGAAACAAAAGATTGCCAGTGGGAGAAAATGAGAGATGCTATGGAAGGAATGTAGATTTCATTCCTACATTTGGCTTTATAGTTCTGACTTTGAAACCATGAAAATATTTTATGTGAATATAAAATGTTTAAAACATTAATACTAGTATTGCTGCTTTCAAATTTAAGAGATTTTTGGTAGATAAAGTAGTTGATATCAGTAATGTTAATAGGAACCAAGAGTTTCAGCCTAAGAGAGTAAAACATAAAACTGAGAAACATTTCATGCTATAAGCCTGGGCAAGAATTTTTTTTTTTTTTTTTTTTTTTTTTTTTTTTTTGACTAAGACTTCAAAAATATAGGCAACAAAAATGAAAATAGACAATTGGAATTACTTCAAACTAAGAAGCTTTCACACAGCAAAGGAAACAGTCTTTAGAGCACAAAGACAATCTATTGACTGGAAAATATATGTAAATTGTAAATTAACACTGAACAGAGTCAACATTCAAAATCTATACAGAATTTAAACAAGTATACTGTAAAAATACAAGTAACTCAATTTAAAAATGAGCACAAAATTTGATTAGATAGTTCACAAAAGTAGACATATTAAGGTGTATGGGGGGAGGGGAAACGCCAATACCACCAACCACCAGGGAAATGTAATACGAAACCCCAATGAGAGGCTGAGAAACAGCACAGAGGCACAACACTTACCTAGTCTGCCATGGCCCCAGCAACCCACACAAGAAAAGTGCACAGACCTCACGCACTCCAATTAGACTGACTTAACAAAAAGACAAAAGATTAACAAGTGTTGGTGAAGAGGTGGGAAAGGGACCGTTTGCACTACCTCTGGTGTAGAAGTTCCTCAGAAATTAAAAAAAGACCATGACATAAAGTCCTGCTGCTAGGGATACACCCACAGGCTACTGTCAGAATGTGGAAGCGAGCTCACACTCCTGTACTTACAACAGCACTGGAAGGTTTAAGTGGGATAAACCAAACACAAAACTGCATGATCTCGATCATACGTGGGACAGCAACCAAGTCTCATTTTAGAAACGGAGTATAATGACTGTGACTGGAGACCAAGGTAACCAAAGGGCCAGTAGGAAATTAAAAAAATGTCCATCAGAGAATACATAATCATACCCAGGAGGAATACATCTAGGTTTGTATATCAAGGTAACAATAGTTAATGATGAATTCTAAAATTTGAAAATAGGGTGTGTTACATGCTTTCATCATAAGAATCTGTGCATTTATTAGTGGCCTTTAACCATTTGGTTATCTATACTTCAAAACATGTTATACACAATGAAAACATTGCTACTTATTAATTCTTAAGAATAAAGAAAAAACCGAGGTGATTTAGCAACAATTGAATTGGAGTAATTCAATTTGTTTGCAGGGCTATGAATAGACCCAGACTCTTGTATACGCCAGTGAGCATTTTAGTACTGAAAATGTTTTTCTTTCTCTATAGTGCGTTTGGAGATCTTTATTCTGAAGGCTATTATCAATGACCTTCTCAATGCCATTAAGTATAAAGACTTAAATAAATTGGAAATATTTCCATGAAAATACAACTTACCAAAACTGAACCTACAAGAAATAAAACACATAAACGGTCCTAAGATGATTAAAGAAGTGGAAGTTGTAACTCAGCAACACACACACACAAAACTTGAGTTCTCGTCAGTTTCATTTAGCAAATATAGAAAAGGCCTAAGGCGTCAGAAATATCACTTAAATTATTCCAGCAAATACAAAAAGATAAAACCCTTCTCAACTCATTTATGATGTTTCCACACATGTTTGAGAAAATGGACAAGGGCATTATGAGAAAAGTATGCTCTAGCCCTCCTTAGGAACACATGCAAAATTATCAAACAAGCTAACAAACTTAATTTAGCACTGTATGGCATAGAGAATATTCCACAATTAAGCTGGATTAGCCTAGCACTTCAGTTTAGATTGGTATTTTAAATCAGTCAAAGTAAATCACAATGCTAAAAAAAGAAAGAAAAACTCCATCACCTCAAAAGGAGCAGAAAATCATTCAATAAAATTCAATGACCATTCACATTTCAAAAATAGAAGAAAATGACTTCCTTCATCTGATAAAGCTTTCCTGCTAATATCAAGATAGAAATAAAGATGTCTGCTTGGAACTTGTAGTGTAACATGCTGGCAGGGGCACACTTCATTTTAAAGAACAGGCACGCTAACCTACAGCAGGAGTCACTGCCACGCAGGATGGTAGGTAGCAGACATCAACTGCTGCACTACCACGATAACTGGACTTTTTATGAAGTATATTTTAGCTGGGCAGTGGTGGCGCACGCCTTTAATCCCAGTACTCGGGAGGCAGAGGCAGGCGGATCACTGTGAGTTCGAGGCCAGCCTGGTCTACAAAGCGAGTCCAGGACAACCAAGGCTTCACAGAGAAACCCTGTCTCAAAAACCCAGAAGAGAAAGAAAGAAAGAAAGAAAGAAAGAAAGAAAGAAAGAAAGAAAGAAAGAACATTTTAAAGGTGTCAGAAACTGTGAAAACCACAATGACTAAATGAACTGAAATGTCCCCAAAGAAAAGACCCTTTCTAGATGAGCCAAGATCTCGGCCACATTTGTCCCTAGAGGTTTCCTTCTGGAAATTAAATCTGCAGTTGCAGTTTAGGATTATGTGTTAATCCTGCAAAAGCAAAAGAGGCAGAAGTCAGAAGGCCTCTCATAGACAACAGACACCTGCCTGCCAGGCAGAGGAGCTGCGGGGTGGGCCCTGAGACACAAAGCCATACCCCCAAAGGGTATTTGCTGAGTGCCAGGCCAGCAGGAACCTGAGAAGGCAGTGTTGAGAGGAAGCAGGCTGGAAGACAGAGGAAGCCTTCCTCTAGCCTCAGGGTGCTTAGGAGACAATGTTGTAACCCTGAGTCAGGATCACACAGCCAAGAGATTTGACAGATTTTAGAGTTACACTTACATATAGACAAGAAAGCACTTAGGATGTTGAAAACCATGACTCTTTTGTTTCTGTTTTTTGACAGGCTCTCACTATGCAACCCAGGCCATGTAGCCCAGGCTACATGATCCACCTGCTTACTTGCACTATAATACCTGTCAAGATCATGGGTTTTTGTGACAAACTACAAGAAAGGTACTTGTAACATATGCAAAAATCAAATGATCATATTGATTTAAAAAAAAAAAAAACACCAAAACACCACCACCAATAACAAATAGCATTTTGAAATGACCATAAAAAAATAAGTGAACTAAAGATATTGTTCAATTTATGAAAGGCAGATGGTCAATAAACATAAAAGCACACTCGGCTGTAATCAAGAAGTTATTGATTAAACTACCAGATGAAATTTTGTCAGCGTATTGGCAAAAAAAGAAAACAAACCCTCAAAATTTAAAATCAAAACATCAAGCCCTACAAAGACCTTGTTGTATACAACTGAAACATAGGATCAGTGTTAACAAGGTTAAATTAGGCTAGTGTCTCAGCTGCCAGTGAGGTGTCAATGTATCTTTACTTTATTCCCACAAGAATTTGGCAGAAATGGTATGTGACAGGTCTAACATAAGATGACTATCCTAATAGAAGTATTTATTTTTTCATTTGCAATCTAAGAAGCAGTTTGAAAATGGCCAGTAAAAGACACTACTAGAAACAATATGCTTTAAATTTTCTTTTTCTTGGAAAGAACAGTTTAATTAGTTCTTTGAGAATTTCATGCAGTATATTTTGACCATTGTCACCACTCCTCCCCACCTCCTCCTAGATGCTCCCCACCTCCTACCTACCCAACCAAACTTCATGCACATGCTTGCTCTCTAGATTTCCTTCTTTTAACTTTCTAAAACTGATCAACCAATGAGTATAATGAAAACTGAATAAACTTTTAGAAAATCCTTATACAGCACAATATAGTATGACCAGAGACTCTGAAGGGCTAAAGTTATATTAATAACATTCAAATGTTATGCTGTTTGTGATAGCTGGCCAGAAAGCTATGGGGTCAGCCTTTCAAAACATTCAGCCAGCAGTAACAGAAGCACCATAAACAGCCAGGGCAGCACTCCTGGCACGAGCGGCAAGAGCCTGCTTCCATACTCAATCACTATAACCGTCAGGCTGCCTTAAAGATCTGGACAAGAAGAAAAAAATTAACTAATATTAGAAGACTATTAGGAAACTAGGCATCAATTCATTTTTGAACATCATGGCAGCAGATATGCTGCACAATGAGGTAACTTTTAATTAGTAAGAAGCAAAACCCTTAAAATTACATTGATCAATAATTTCAGACATAAAGGTGACTTTTTATATGCTTTGGCCAAGAGTGATTGTAAGATAATTACAGTGTGACATTTTGACAATGTAACAAAGAACGACTTAAGGGATATAATAAATGTGTGGGTTTTTTTTTTTAATTAACTGAACAGATCAAATGTTAAAATGGATGCCAGAGGAATTAGAATTTCAGGAGGTTAACAGCTTCCTGATTGGAAAATTAGCATGTACTTTGCTTCAGTGGTCACTAACTTTCCCTTGATGGGTTCTCCCTCCCTCCCTCCCTCCCTCCCTCCCTCCCACACAATAGGGTTCCAAACCAGGCAGTTGTGTTGTGCTCCTGTCTCATCTGCGGCCCACCATTATTAACCAGAGTCAGTCCAAGGAGGCAGAAAGTTGTCATTGTTCAAAACGCAGGAGAAGACTGCTGTCTCCATGATTCTTCCTATTCTCAAACCATGGTCCCCTAAGACACATCATCAAAATAAATCTCCAAACAGAAAAACTGAAAGTGGCCTTGATGCTTAATTGAGAGCCCCTGAGTGACACAGAAAGCCAGAAAGACTCAAACTGCTTCTAGTCGCTCCTCTGTAGCGGCTAGGAACCAGTAACAGTGAAGGGCAGTTATAAATGACAATTTTCTTTATAGTTGTTACTTTCCAACTATTTTTACCATGATCAACAAAGTTCTGCCTTATGCACATGAACCAATTATATTTTTTTTATCTACCTGCAGGATTTGCATACAGCTCTAGAAAAAGCTTATTTTTAAATAAGGGAGGCTCAAGTCACTGGTAGACAGACAGTTAATAGTAACTCAGGTATATGGTAATTAAGGACCAAGAGCTTTGCAGAAAATGGGAGGTTGGGTAGTTCTGCACTAATCAACAAACATTAGTGTCCCTGCTTAATGCCATACACACTCTAGCCACCGGAGGTCAGCAGAGAACCTGGTCCCACCAGAGGTAGACTGACTGGACCTTCCACACTCTTAAGTGAGACTGCAGATAACGTGTGATCAGTTCCACAGTGGGGGCAAGGGTATGTTTGAAGTATGTGCATACATGCACACACATGCATATAAGATATGCATGTATGACAAAAAAACTTTTGGAAAATAAACTATAAAGAAAATAGAATCGCTGGGCATGGTGGCGCACGCCTGTAATCCCAGCACTTGGGAAGGCAGAGGCAGGTGGATCTCTGTGAGTTCCAGGCCAGGCTAGACTACAAAGTGAGTTCAGGACAGCCAAGGCTACATAGAGAAACCCTGTCTTGAAAAACCAAAACAACAAACAACAACAACAACAACAACAAAACAAAAAGAAAAATAAAAATAGAATCGCTTCTAAGCCAACCACCACTATTAACCATTACTAGCCTCTATGGAAAACTAACTATTAATCTTTTAGTTTCTATCTTGCTGACCTTAAATAAAACCTACTTAACTAACAGTGACATATTTTAATTGAGAACAAAGCAAATTCTTAGGCTGTCCAAACAGAAAAGAGAAGACATAATACTTATAGACTGGGTTTCAGTACCTTGCAGAAACTTGAAGAAAGAGCTGAGTAAAAATTCCTTAATCAAGAGCACTGGCAATACTCTCAGTGTGTGCAGTCAATCACTGCGTGGAAACATGTAAACACTGACTCAGTGGGCAAATGAGTCACAAGAGATTCTGAATGAATTTTCTTTCCTTGTAAGACACACACTGATTTCTGCATGTTGAGATGGAAGTGTTCCTTATAGTCAATAATGAGTTAGATTTGAAGAAATACAGAACACTTCTAAGTATTATTGTAAAAGTGAGATAATCTACAATGTATCTCTTAGATGCAAGCTATTGGTAGGCATCCAACCATCTTTTCATCTGTTCAATAACTGCAATGGAACAAGTATCTGTTACTAGGTACCAGTGCTGGGAAAGACAACTACAAAGGTCCATACTCTTTACAGGGCTCACATTTCACTTATTATTGAGACAATAAACGTATGCTAGGCTGGCCTGGAATTCCCAGTGCAGACTAATAAATTATATGACTGGCTTTGAACCCACAGAGATTCATCTGCTTTTGCCTCCCAAATGCTGAGGGTGAATGCAAATGTCACCATACCTGGCCTTATATTTTATTATTGTCATTGTTATCACCATCACTACTGTAACTTCTTCTATTTCCACAGGCCAAACTCTTAAAAGAGCCTTAAGATCCCTAACCTTTAGCATATACATCCAAAACATGCTCCAGCATGGAGTTCTTCAGCAGAAGAAACTGAGATTCTTGCCACCCCACCTACGGGATAAACAGTAGTATATATCCTAGTAAAGGTGTAGTTTTCCCAAGCTCCCCAGACAGAGAAAAGGATAACCGTCAGAATAATGCCAAAAGCCAGACCCAACACCCTGCGCTTCTGCGGGACCAGTGAGGAGACCTGCTGTTCTGTCAGCTTGGGGACAGAAGCAGTGGGGACTGAGCTAAATTTCTGTCTATTTTCTAGCAACTATGACTTGCTTCTCTTTCTTTCCCTGTTCTCCTCATAGTCTATCCATCCACTCATTGCTACAATGAGTATAGCAAATGGAGAGTTTTAGGAGCTTAGGAGGTGAAGTATACACTTTATCCTGGGATTTCATGAACATGTGAGCAGTTGGTGAGCTTCCTGATGAAAATCCAGCCTCATCCACTACACTTCTCAGCTGTGTGCGTAGGAGAACAGAGGGAAGGACAACAAGGACACGTACAGTTCATAGCTGGGAACAGAAGGGAACTGGCTCTTGTTGGTGTGGCCGAGAGTGGGGTGGAACGATGAGCCCACCCTATCATACAATGTCTTTTCTAAGGAGTGAGGTAAAGACAGAGCAGACAGCCGCCTGAGATGCCAGCCAAGTAGGACAGGTGACAGAAGGAAATACAGGCAGCAAACAAAGCAAGCAGCTCTAGAAATAAGCACTGAGATGAATTTCCAGATAAACCAACAAAATGACATAAAGGGGCAACTTCTAGAGACGATTTCGCAACCTGTCTTAAGGGACAAGCAGGTGCACTGCCTTCCAAAGGAACCTCTTTAAAACACTCATTTGGAAAAATAAAATAAAATAAATAAATAAATAACTTACTCATTTGATGCTTTATTTTTTTAAAGTGGTATTGCATTTTTATATTGTCTTGTAATTTTGCTGGGTTTTTTGTTTTTTGTTTGTTTGTTTGTTTTTTGGTTTTTACTTTATAGTCTCTCCTCATCAATTCTTAAAGTGTACTGATTAAAAAGTTGTAACATAGCATTTACAATTTCTCAAATATGGGATTGTGCAAGACTCTGGCTCAGAGGGATCTTACCTATATGAGTACCTGTCACACCCCAGCGAGATCGTTCTCAGACACATGCCTGTCATATCGCAGCGAGACCTCCCTATCTCCCTGCTCACGCCGCAGTTCGGGCTTACAACAGAAGCACTGCTCTTCCTTCAGGTTTTGATCATGTCCTCAGAGAAGCCTTTCCCAGCCCATCAGAGTAAGCTACACTTATCAACATAATGGATCACAGTATTGAACACCTTCAAGGAAGCTATCACAACTTAAGAGTGTGTGCGACCTCTATGTTAGCTTGTTGCTGTTCTCCAGGACCTGTCACATACCACTACAGAAAATAGGCATGTAAGTTCTTATTGAATAAATACCACTAGCTAACTCAAAAGTCTGTGGTGACCCTAGCTAAAGCAATATATGTAAGAACAAGCTGAAATTCACACGAGCACTCAAAGAACGGGTTCACCAACTAATTTAACTAGAAACTCTTCACAGGAGTGTCTCCAACACAGACCACTATGACTCTGTATGAGAGGTCTGAGTGGAGCAGTTGAGTCAGAACAAGACAGACAGAGTGAGGCACCAGTGGACAGGCCAGAGCAGACTGCCACAATAATTAACAGGTGACTAACAGAACGAGACAGGCATCAGGATGGTACCTGGATTCTTAAGCCACCTTGCTAGGAAATGCATCATCCTCTGACCCCACAAAATTAATCCCAAAGCAACAAGGACATGAACTTGTCTGGACAGAACACGGTAAGGAAATAGTGACCACAGGAAGAAAACTGACTTTATTTGTGTAAGAGCACAATCATTTTCACTAGAAAGCTATTAAACTCTATATAAAACTTCTGAGATTAAATTCCAACACACATAGCAATACATATATGTAAATTTCAATTTCACATATTAACAACAACAACAAAAAAAAACCCACAAATTAAAATCTAGAAGCCAAAGCCATTTATAACAGTATAAAAAACTAAGACATAGTTAAGAATGCATCTCATGCCAGGTAGTGGTGGTACACACCTTTAATCCCAGCACTGCAGGGGCAGGGGCAGGGGCAGGGGCCAAGGCCGAGGCCGAGGCAGAGGCAGGCAGATCTTTTTGAGTTCCAGGCTAGTCTAGGCTACAGAGTAAGTTCAAGGACAGCCAGGAGTACAACAGAAAAACCCTGTCTCAAAACCTCCCCGCCCCCCAAAAAAAGAATTAATAAAAATACATCTTGGGATTCCAGGATGGCACCAACCAATAAGCCACGTATCTGATCTACTCTGAGGAGACCAGAGACATAAGTGGAGCAACAGATTGCTGGACTTTGAGAACTGTAGGTGAGTGGGGCCCCAAAGGCCGCAGACCAAACAGGGGGCCTACCCCCCTGGGACAAGCAACATCCCAGAGGTGCTAAACGCACTCCCCAAACTCTGGAACGGAATCCACATGCAAACTGGAGCCTGTATATAAAGCACAAACTCCCTGTTTGGGGAGGGGATTTTCCGGAGTCCCCAGCCAGAGGAGTCTCAGTAAAGAGGGTGAATCTGCCCTAGGTCCTCCTTCCACACCACCCTAAACTGCGGAGGTCACCCGCCTAGGCCAAGTGGAAACACAGGCAGCGGGACCCAACAGACAGTTAAAGCGGAACTGCAGCTCGCTGGCCAACCAGGGCCCAACCTAACACCGATCACAGAGGACTGAGCCTGCAAACAGCGGCAGTGAGAAATTAGCTTGGACTGCTTCCACAGACCTATAGGGAGATGTGGGTCTTGCCTAGAGCGATGGCTGAACATCATAGCCCTGCGGGAAGACCTGGTTCCCCGGGCGACCGCCAGAGCTCTGCAACCCTAGTCTTCCTAGCCTCCCAGCTGCAAGGCACTGGCCCTGCACTCCCCGAACGAGAGAGCCTATCTGGGGCTCCTGGCCCAAGCAAGGCAGGCACTCTCACATTATCGGGAGACGAGATGTGGGTGGGTCGTGTTTGCAGTGTCTAATTGCTGACCTAGAGCGTTAATGGAGCATCATAGCCCTGCAGGAAGACCTGGTTCCACGGGTGACCGCCAGAGCTCTGCAACCCTAGTCTTCCTAGCCTCCCAGCTGCAGGCACTGGCCCTGCACTCCCCAAACGAGAGAGCCTAGCTGGGGCTCCTGGCCCGAGCAAGGCAGGCACTCTCACGTTATCAAGAGACAAAACATGAGTCTTGCTTGCAGTGTCTAATTGCTGATCAAGAGCAACCTTGGTCCCTCCAGGGATATAGTTCTGGGAGAGGTTGGACACCGCTACAGGGTATAGAGACAGAGCTAAAAGACAGCTACACCCCCAGAAGATCTGATCTACCTGGGGTCTTGACTACAAAGCCACAGGAAGGACAGGCAGCTGGGATCAACCTACACAACCAGAACGTTTGTGTGCGGACCTTATTCTGGGTCCCAAAACTGTTCATATGAATTACAGCAGTAAAGTCCAAACAGATATCTACTTTGGCTGACTCAGCCTGGAGCCCACGGTGCAGAGGAAAATCACCAGGAGTGAAACTGGATCACCTACCTGTTCCACGGAAATACTCCCTGATCCCCACAGGCAAGAGCACCAGTCATCAATTAACCACTCTCAACCAGCGAAGGTCACTACAAAATACCTTCTAACATCATGGCCATCAAAATGACAAGAGGACAGCGAAAGAACGCTGAAAAAAAACCAAAACAGTTTGGCACCTCCGGATCCCAACATTCCCAATGAAAACAACCTGGAGAACCTAACAGCAATGGATACTCAAGAAAATGACCTCAAGTCCTTAGTAAAGAAGATGATAACGGAAGAAACAAATAAAATCTGTAAACAAATGCAGGAGGAGGCAAACAAGAGGGCTGAAGAGTTAAAAGAGTCATATAAAAAGGCACTTGAAGAATTTCAGAAAAATATAAATAACCAGATGAAGGAAATAATTAAAACAGTCCAAGACATGAAGATAAAAATGGAAGCTATGATACAGGAACACACAGAAGAAAAACGTGATCAAGAGGCATCAGAGAGAGCCGGGCGTGGTGGCGCACGCCTTTAATCCCAGCACTCGGGAGGCAGAGGCAGGCGGATCGCTGTGAGTTCGAGGCCAGCCTGATCTACAAAGTGAGTCCAGGATGGCCAAGGCTACACAGAGAAACCCTGTCTTGAAAAACAAACAAACAAACAAACAAACAAAAAAAGAGGCATCAGAGAAGAAAGCAAGCATCTCAGAGGTGGCCTTATCTAACAGATTGCAAGAAATGGAAGAACAAATATCGGGACTTGAAGATACAATCACAGAACTGGAAACAACCATGCAGGGAAATGCTAAATCTGAAAAGTTCCTGACACAGAGCATTCAAGAAATAAAAGACAACATGAAAAGACGAAACTTGAGAATAATAGGGATTGAAGAAGGCAACCAACTCCACAGCCCAGAAAATATCTTTCATAGAATAATAGAAGAAAATTTCCCCAATTTGAAGAAGGGGATGCATATGAGCATACAAGAGGCATACAGAACACCAAAAAGAATAGACCTGAAAAGAAAATCTTCCCACCACATAATAATAACAACAAAATATACAGAACAAGGAAAAAATATTAAAAGCGGCAAGAGAAAAAGGCCGAGTAACATATGAAGGCAAATCTATCAGAATTACTCCTGACTTCTCAGCAGAGACCATGAAAGCCAAAAGGGCCTGAACAGAAGTTCTGCAAACTCTAAGAGAACACAGATACCAGGCAAGACTACTATATCCAGCAAAATTATCAATAACCATTGACGGAGAAGTCAAGATATTCCATGACAAAAACAAATTCAAACAGTACCTAGCCACAAATCCGGCTTTACAGAAGTTACTAGAAGGAAAACTCCACCCAAACTGGTCAAACTACAACCAAAACTACATAGGAAATAGGTAACTATACCATTGCAAAATCACAACCTCACAAAATCTTGACTGTTACAAATACCAAAAATGAAGGGACTTACCAATCACTGGTCATTAATAGCTCTCAACGTCAATGGTCTCAATTCTCCCAAAAAAAAAAAAAAAAAGACACAGACTAACGGAGTGGATGCATAAACATGACCCAACATTCTTCTGCATTCAAGAAACACACCTCAGCCACAAGGACAGACATTGCCTCAGAGTAAAAGGTTGGGGAAAAATATTCCAAGCAAATGATCACAAGAAACAAGCTGGGATAGCCATTCTAATATCTAATAAAATAGACTTTCAACCAAAATTAATCAAAAGAGATGAGGATGGACACTTCGTACTCGTCAAAGGTAAAGTCAACCAAGAAGACATCACGATTTTGAACATCTATGCTCCGAATACAAAGGCTCCCACATTTGTAAGAGTTATTAACAAAGCTTGCCCCACTCATCGATACCCACACATTAATAGTGGGAGACTTCAACACCCCACTTTCACTCAAGGATAGGTCTTTGATTCAAAAACTAAGCTGGGAACTAACCTCATTAACCAATATCATGAATCAAAAGGATCTAACAGATATCTACAGAACTTTCCACCCAAACGCAAAGGATTATACCTTTTTCTCAGCACCCCATGGAACGTTCTTTAAAATTGATCACATAGTTAGTCACGAAGCAAACCTCAACAGATACAAGAAGATTGAAATAATACCATGTATCTTATCAGATCACCATGGTCTAAGGCTGGACTTCAACAACAACAGAAATAACAAAAAGCATACTAACACGTGGAAACTAAACAACCTTCTACTTAATGACACATGGGTCACGGAAGAAATAAAGGAAGAAATAAAAGACTTCCTGAAATTCAATGAAATGATGGAACAACATACCCAAATTTGTGGGACACATTGAAAGCAGTGCTAAGAGGAAAATTCATAGAACTAAGTGCCTTTAAAAAGAAAATGAAATCATCCCACATAAACAACTTAACAACACATCTGGAAGCTCTAGAAAAAAAAGAAGCAGAAACACCCAAGAGGAGTAGACGCCTAGAAACAATCAAACTCAGGGCTGAAATCAATAAATTAGAAACAAAGAGAACAATCAAAAAAAATCAACAAAACCAAGAGCTGGTTCTTTGAGAAAATTAACAAAATAGACAAACCGTTAGCCAATCTAACTAAAAGACAGAGAAACACTATCCAAATTAACAAGATCAGAAATGAAAAGGAAGGCATAACAACAGACACTGAAGAAATACAAAGAATCGTAAGAACCTACTTTAAAGGCATTTATGCCACAAAATTCGAAAATTTAAGGGAAATGGACAAATTTCTCAACCGATTCCATTTGCCAAAATTGAACCAAGACCAGATAAACAAATTAAATAGCCCTATTTCACCTATAGAAATAGAAGCAACCATTGATAGTCTCCCAACCAAAAAAAAGCCCAGGGCCAGATGGTTTTAGCACAGAATTCTACCAGTCCTTCAAAGAGGAGCTAATACTGATACTATTCAAGCTATTCCGAAAGATAGAAATGGACGGAATATTACCAAATTCCTTCTATGAGGCCACAGTCACATTGATACCTAAACCTCAAAAAGACCCAACAAAAAAAGAGAATTTCAGACCAATTTCTCTTATGAACATTGATGCAAAAATACTCAACAAAATACTCGCAAAGTGAATACAACAGCAGATCAAAGACATCATTCACCATGACCAGGTAGGATTCATTCCAGGCATGCAGGGATGGTTTAACATACGGAAATCCATCAAAGTAATCCATCATATAAACAAACTGAAAGAGAAAAACCACATGATCATCTCTTTAGATGCAGAAAAAGCATTTGACAAAATCCAACACCCACTTATGTTTAAAGTTCTGAAGAGATCGGGAATACAAGGCACTTATCTAAACATAATAAAGGCTATATACAGCAAACCAACAGCCAACATTAAATTAAATGAGAGATACTCAAAGAAATCCCTCTAAAATCAGGGACCAGACAAGGCTGCCCTCTGTCCCCATATCTCTTTAATATAGTTCTTGAAGTTCTAGCCAGAGCAATAAGACAGCAAAAAGAGATCAAGGGGATCCAAATGGGAAAGGAAGAAGTCAAATTATCCCTATTTGCAGATGATATGATAGTGTATATAACTGACCCCCAAAATTCCACCAGAGAACTCCTACAGCTGATAAACACCTTCAGCAAATTGGCAGGATACAAAATAAACTCAAAAAAGTCAGTAGCTTTCCTGTATACAAATGACAAACAGGCAGAGGAAGAAATTAGGAAAACTACTCCCTTCACGATAGCCACAAACAATTTAAATATCTAGAAGTAACTCTAACCAAGCAAGTGAAGGACTTATTCGAAAAAAACCTTCAAACCTCTGAAGAAAGAGATTGAAGATGACATCAGAAGATGGAGGGATTTACCTTGTTTGTGGATTGGGAGAATCAACATAGTAAAAATGACCATCTTACCAAAAGCAATTTACAGATTCAACGCAATCCCTATCAAAATACCTACAAAATATTTTGAAGATATTGAAAGATCAATTCTCAAATTCATATGGAGAAATAAAAAGCCCAGAATAGCAAAAACAATCCTATACAATAAAAGATCCTCTGGAGGAATCTCCATACCTGATCTCAAGCTGTAGTACAGAGCAACAGTAATTAAAACAGCATGGTACTGGCAAAGCAATAGGCTGGTGGATCAATGGAATCAAATTGAAGACCCAGAGATGAATCCACACACATTTGCTCACTTGATTTTTGACAAAGAAGCCAAACCTATTCAATGGAAAAAGGATAGCATCTTCAACAAATGGTGCTGGTCTAACTGGATGTCTACATGTAGAAAAATGCAATTAGACCCTTATTTGTCACCATGCACAAAACTCAAGTCCAAGTGGATTAAAGACCTCAACTTAAAACCAGAGACATTAATTCAGTTAGAGGAAAAAGTGGGAAAGAGACTGGGACACATAGGCACAGAAAACAACTTCCTGAACAGTACACCAACAGCCCAGGCCTTAATGTCAACAATTAATAAATGGGACCTCATGAGGCTGAGAAGCTTCTGTAAGGCAGGAGACACTGTCAGTAGAACAAAGTGACAGCCTACAGACTGGTAAAAGATCTTCACCAACCCTTCATCTGACAAAGGTTTAATATCCAAAATATATAAAGAACTCAAGAAATTAAACACCACAAAACCAAACAACCCAATTGCGAAATGGGGCTTGGAACTCTCAACAGAGTTCTCAACAGAGGAATATCAAATGGCCGAGAAACATTTAAAGAAATGCTCGTCCTCGTTAGTCATCAGAGGAATGCAAATCAAAACGACACTGAGATTCCATCTTACACCCATCAGAATGGCTAAGATCAAAAACTCAAATGACACCACATGTTGGCGAGGATGTGGAGAGAGAAGAACACTCCTTCATTGCTGGTGGGAATGCAAACTAGTACAACCACTTTGGAAAGCTATCTGACGCTTTCTCAGAAAAATGGGAATAGGGCTTCCTCAAGACCCAGCTATCCCACTCCTTGGAATATACCCAGAAAATGCCCTACCACACAACAGGGACATATGCTCAACCATGTTCATAGCTGCTTTATACATAATAGCCAGAACATGGAAACAGCCTAATGTCCCTCAGTAGAAGAATGGACTAAGAAACTGTGGTATATTTATACTATGGAATACTACTCAGCTATTAAAAACAAGGAATTCCCGAAATTTGTGGACAAATGGATTGATCTAGAAATTATCATGAGTGAGTTCACCCAGAAGCAAAAAGAGACAAACGGTATATACTCACTTATATCAAAACACTAGTCCAAGGGATACATACCATGAAAAACTTTACTTACCAAGAAAGTGGGTCAGAGGAGAGGACATCCTATTGAGACTTTAGGCAAGAGTAGCATGGAAGAATGGGGAAATAGTAGGACCCACAGGGTCCTGGAAACCTACAAGAAGAACTTTATGACAGGCAGATCTGGGTCCTGGGGTCCTCCTCAAACTAAGGCACCAGCCAAGGAGAATATAGGCATTAAAGTTCGAATCCCTACCAAGACCTAGCCGACGAACATGATATTCTCCACCGTTGAGTGGAGAGTGAGATCTGACTCTCACATGAACTCTGGTGCCCCCTTTTCTGACCATGTCCCCTGGATGGGGAGGCCTGGCGGCACTCAGAGGAAGGATAGCTAGTTACCAAGAAGAGACTCAATATTCTAAGAGCATATATAGGGGGAGGAGGTCTCCCTCAATCACAGACATAGGGGAGGGGAGAAGGGGGGAAGTGGGAGGGAGGGAAGAATGGGAGGAAACAGGGGAAGGGCTAACAATGGAGATGTAATATGAATAAATTAATAAAAAAATACATCTCATAGAAGATGTGCAAAACCTGGGATTGGGGGAAGCCTAGACCCCAATTTAAAAATAGTCTACAAATCATGCAGCCAATATTCCTTGGAATTGTCTAGGTTCTGAAAAAATAAAGATTAAAAAAAAAAAAAAAAAAGCCAGAAGACCCAAGATCTGATGAGTAAAATCAATTAGCCTGGATAACAGTGGAAGAGCTGGTCACAGTGCACTGAGTGTAGCTCAGTACTGGTTTTCGGTTTTGACAGTGACGTTACATAAAATGCAGTTCTAGGATAGCAAAGGCTACACAGAACAACCCTGTCTTCAAAACCACAACAAGAAAAGTATCAAAATAATATATGTAAACTAAAAAAAAAAACGAGAAAACATTGCTGAAACTGAAAATATCTAAATACAAGGTAAGATTAAGAATGTTTGTGGAGCCAGGTGGTGGTGGCACACACCTCTACCTCTAATTCCCAGGACTTAGGAGGCAGAGACAGGCGGATCACTGCAAGCTCGAGGAAAGCCTGGTCTACAAAGCAAGTCCAGGACAGTTAAGGTTACACAGAGAAACCCTGTCTTGAAAAAGCAAGAGAGAGAGAGAGAGAGAGAGAGAGTGAGTGTGTGTGTTTGTGGAGCTGGGTGCAGTGGTACAAGCCTGAAATCCTGGTACTTGGGGAGGCAGAGGCAGAGGGATCTCTGTGTGTTTGATGGACCAAAAGATTTAAGATTTAAGATTACTAAAATAATAATTCTCCCCAAAATGGTCTCAGTGAAGTTAACTCTAATTTGAATCCTGGCATTTCCATTTATTGTTAGAAAATAACAAGCTGTTTCTAGGAGTCATATGGAAATCCAAAACCACTAAAACAGTCAAACCCACTCTGAAAAAAATATTACATAGTTGAAAGGTTTATACCACTTGTTTTCAAGACACTCTATAAACTGTAACAATCCACAAGATACGGCATGAGTAGTCACTTGATCAATAGTACAGGAAAAGACCAGAAGTAGAGCCTTAAGTACAGGCCCAGTTCATGTCAACAAAGACGCTAAGGCAGTTAGTGAAAATGGGACAGAGTTTTCCCTCAACATGTAATGACAGATCTGTTTAATGACTGAATACAACAAACCACCTACCCACTTTAACTCATACATTTCACACATAAAAACTAAATCCAAATGATCAATGGGCACAAATGCAAACTTTCATATTATGAAATTTATTGAAGAAAACATGACAGAAACATTTTACAGTAGTGGGAAGGGAACAGACTTCTAAGAAATCCAAAGTCTGGTCCATTAAAAATTAGTAAGCAGGATTTCATCAGAACTAAGACCATGAGATTGGAAGGATGGCTCAGTGGTCAAGAGCATTTATTTATTCCTCCTGCAGAGGGCCTGAGCTCAGTTCCCAGTATCTACATGGTGGTCTAGAGACAACCCCAGGAGATCTGATTCCCTCTTCTCAACTCTGCAGAGACCATGCACATACATGGTGTAATACATATATACATACGTACATACATACAGGCAAAACATTGACATACATAAAATAAATCTATAAAAGATATTTTAAAATTCAGAACATATACACTTCAGAAGACTTTTAAGCTAAGTGTGGTGCTACAGGGCTGCAATCTCAGAACTTTGTAGATGGTTATAAGTTCAAGACTATCCTGGGCTACATAGTAAGCCTCAGGGTAGCCTGGGCTACTTAAGGAGACCCTCTCTCAAATAAACAAACAAAAAAACCAAAGAGCAATGATTACAGCTACAACACAACTCTTGCACCCAAAGCTCAGGCGACATTGTGGAATATGGGGTAGAAAGATAGTAAGAGCCAAAGGACCAGGAAGTCTGCTGTGAGATTGTCTCCTAGAAACAAGGAAGCTACATCTGACACCTCAGCAACATGGCTGCCTAGACAAGCCGTAAACAATGACAATACCAATAGACACACTAACATAGAGCGGGGATGCTCATGGGACCCCATTCCTTAGACAAAGAACTTCAAAAAATTTACAACAGCTGAGAGAGAAAAATTAGTCTTCCTCAGCGATGAGTTCCCTAACTGGCTATCAACATCAAATGGCCAACCTAAAATCATAAACATACAACAAACTCTAAGCAGACTCAGCAAGTTGTATTTATATATTTATGCACATATATTGGTAACAATAATAATTAAAGAAAAAGAGACCATTAATGGTGTGGAGGAGGCATGAGAGGGACAGAGAGTGGGGAGGGAAGGAGGAAATGGAGTAATTATATTTTACTTTTTAAAATGTATAAAAAGTGGGGAGGGCAATAAGATAAAAATGACTGTAACCAAGCCTGACTGACAACTTGAGTTTGATCCCCAGGACTTACATGGTGGAAGGAGAAAATTGATTGTCCCATGTTGTGGCATGTACAACACATAAAAAATAAACAAAATAATTAAGTATAATAAAAAATGAAAATAACAACAAAAGGCAATTCTGAACAAAGTTGAAGTCTCACATTTTCATATTTCAAACCTTATCACACACAGAGCTACAATAAAACTGTCTGATAGAGATCATGGTACAGACCAGAGAACCTGGAAATAAACAATCACACACACCATTAGCTGTTGCTTTATAAAGATGTCATAACCAACTACCTGGGCGGTAGGGGTCCTCTTCAACAAATGGTTCCAGACAGCCTGGATACCTTACATACACAAAAATGTACAAAAATATTAGACTCCTACCTTATTCCATACATATAAATTAAGTAAAAAAAGTTCCAAAGACCTAAATGTAAGGCCTAAGATTGGAGAGGTATTAAAGCATAGGAGCACTTACTGACATTGGATTTACTATAATTTCTTAGCTATGATACCTAAAACATGGGTGAAAAAAATGTAAAAAGATAAACCCGACTACAACAAGATTGAGAAAAAAAAAAAAAAAACAAAACTATGCACAAAGAGACAACCAACAAAGCAAAAGACAACCTACAAGATAAGAAAAATATCTGGAAATCATATGTGATAAAGGATTAATAACTAAAACACACACACACACACACACACACACACACACACACACACACACACACATCCAACCATTCAGAAAGAAGATAGAAACTGATATAAAAATGAGCAAAGAATGTGAGTGAACATTTCTTCAATAACCAACAAGCATATTTAAAGACACTCAACATCACGAGGCATGGTGGCACAGGCCTTTAATCTCAGCACTCAGGAAGCAGAAGCAGGTGGTTCTCTGTGAGTTCAAGGCCAGCCTAGTCTACAAAGACAGTCCCAGGACAATCCAGGCTACACAGAGAAGCCCTGTCTTGAAAAACCAAAACAAACAAACAAACAACCACACAAAAAGCCATCAAGATATTCAACGTCACTACACTTGAGGGAATATAAACCAGCCATATCACCGCATACCTATTACATAGCAGGTATTTTGAAAACTTAGTACATGCATTATTTATAATTTATACTGTTAGCAAGGATATGGAGAAAACTGAAACATTTGTGCACTACCAACAAACTTAAAATGATGGCTAAAAAAATGTGATATATAATAACTTTACATTCATAGTGAACTGTAGCCCAAAAATACTACATAAAAACTTCCAGAAATAAACTAGCCCAAGGGGCATGTCCTATGAAAGTCTTCACTTACTAGGAAAGTGGGGTAGAGGTGAGGACATCCTACTGGGACTCTAGGTGAGAGAAGTATAGGAGAAGGATCCAGAGGGTCCTAGAAACCTAAAGAAGAACACTATGATGGGCGGATCTGGGCCCAGGGGTTCTGCTTGAACTATGGCCCCAACCAAGAACAATATGTGCAGTCAGCATCAAACCCCTACCCAGATCTAGCCAATGGACAGGACATTCTCCACAGTTAAGTGGAGACTGGAGACTGGCTTTCACAGGAACCCTGGTGCCCCATATTTGGCCATGTCCCCTGGATAGGGAGGCCTGATGGCACTCAGAGGAAGGATAGCAGACTACCAAGAAAAGACTTGATACCTTAGCATCATATTCAGGGGGAAGAGGTGCCCCTCAGTCAGTCATAGGAAAGGTGAATGGGGTGAAAGTGGGAGGGAGGTATGGGAGGATGCATGGGATGGGATAGCAATTGAGATGTTATACGAATGATTTATTCAATTAAAAAAAAATTTCCAGAAATAAATTAAGCTATGAAACTGAACACCGCTCTAAGTGGCATAATGAAATCTCAAGTTTTACTTCCTCCTAGTGGCTCACTAGATTTTCCATTACCTGGCATATCCACACTACATACACTGCATATCCACATGACATACACTGAGTATCTACACTGCATACACCGCATATCCACACGACATACACTGAGTATCTACACTGCATACACCGCATATCCACATGACATACACTGAGTATCCACACTACATACACTGCATATCCACATGACATACACTGAGTATTTACACTACATACACTGCATATCCACATGACATACACTGAGTATCTACACTGCATACCCACATGACATACACTGAGTATTTATACTGCATACACTGCATATCCACACAACATACACTGCATACCCACATGACATACACTGAGTATTTATACTGCATACACTGCATATCCACACTACATACACTGCATATCCACATGACATACACTGAGTATCCACACTACATACACTGCATATCCACATGACATACACTGAGTATCTATACTGCATACCCACATGACATACACTGAGTATTTATACTGCATACACTGCATATCCAAACTACATACACTGCATATTCACACTGCATACACTGCATATCCACATTGGATACACTGCATATACTGCATATCCACATTGCATACACTGCCTGCCCATTAGTCACTTTGCACCTGTCTTGGCTATTGGATCAGTTACAGTACTGTCGTGTTTGTGTTTAAATCATTTTTTACTTAGTAATCACTACATACTAAGCAGTGATTTGGGCAATTTGAATAAGTCAAACAAAAAGAAATTATTTCCTTTAAGTTTTAGTACAACAAAATAGATTCATGTAACTTTCATTACTATAATATACTTATATAATAAATACTGGGATATTTACTTTAAAAAGGAAAATTGTAGCATATGCCTTGACAAGGAACTGGTCTTGACAAGATTACGTCACGCGAAATAAACCAATGACAAAGATAGTGTATGATTCTACTTAAGCAGGCTACCTAGAATGGTCATATTCTAGAAATAGAAAGTAGAATGGCAGTTTGCAAGGGCTGAGGGTTAGGAGAAATGAGACGCTGCTGTTTCATAGCTACAGCAGTTCAGTTTCACAAGATAAGAAAAGATCTACAGGCTGGGTAAAAACAATGCAAACATAATGTAACACTACTGGAGCTACACAGAAGCACAGTCCAGGTGGCAATTGTATATCATAGGTATTCTATCCAATTTTTTAAAAAAGTCACTGAGCAGAATGGGAGAAAATATTTACAAACAGTACATTTAAAAAGAACTAAAACTCAAAAAAAAAAAAATACCAAATAAATAAACTTACAAGCATTGTAAGAAGATAAATAATCCAAAAAAATGTATAATTTTAACAGATACTTTATCAAAGATATACAGCTATCATATGAGCACATGAAAACATTATCAAGCTCAGTACTATCAGTAACAACAGAATGTCACTGAATATTAAAGCTAATTGGACCAGGCATAGTGGGGTGTGTCTTTAATCCCAGCACTCCAAAGGCAGAGGCTGGGGGATATCAATGAGTTCAAGGCCAGCTAGGGCTATATAGTGAGACCCTGTTTCAAAAGCAACAAAAACCCTTAAATTAATTAATAATACCATACAACATGGAATAATCTCAAAATAACCAAGCTAACCGAAAGGAGGAGGAAAAGAAGCATTCATACTATATGATTCTACTTACATAAAATTCTAGAAAACGAACAAAAAGAGATCTGGTAAAGGTTTGAGTACATAAAAGGCACAATGAGAATTTGAAGGGATGGCAGGAATCTTAGCTGTAGAGACGAAAGCATGATGTAAGCACATATCAAAGTTTACAACCAGTGTTCCATTTAACCCTGGGAGTCACGTGCCAATTGTATCTTTAAAACACCTAATTACAGAAAGCAAGCCTCACAGAGTGTTCTGACCAACAGGCACTTCCCAGACCACAGAATTCCTAACGCTATCTCTGCTCAGAATTTTTCCAATACAAACTAGGAAGGGTAGAGAGCAGCTTACAAAACTAAGGAAAACACCAAAAGGGTGACTAGATCACAATATGTGAGTAAATCACCAGTAAGTTTCACACTATCACTTTTGAAGGGGAAAGTTACCAAATGAGAAAACTATTTAGGGAGGACCTAGCACTGCAGATGTAACTTTCTCCAGTTAACAATGACGGATTAAAAACAACATCTGAACTATGGCTATTTTCCTAGATAAAAGGAAGCTCATAATAACGTGCGATTTAGTTTAGGCGTTTTCTGTTTAAAAGGTGTCATAAATGATGTACATAGCTGGTAGAAATAACTTATCATCTCTCCCATGACTGCGAGCTTGAAAGCACAATGGTTCAAATTCAGTGTTGGTAGGGACTCAAAGACTCGTCTTTGCATTGTAGCATCTAATTAAATACAAAGAGAGTAGACAGATCTGAACGCTGAGCCCACACCAAGCATGCCATGTTCTCTGTCAGTGAAAGGACAGGAGGAAAGTACTCCAAAAAGCAAGCAGTATGGAGACATCGTCTATGCTTGTACCTACAACTTTTACTGCCCTCTTTATTTAATCCATCTGTGCAGAAACATGGCATATAGCTTATGTTCAAAATGATGTGCTGTTAGAAAACGCTCTTCCACACGGCATTGAGCAGTGCCAGTAAATCCTTACAATGCTCTCAGAATGGAGCAGAAAAGGAGAAAGCTGTTTTGTGGAGGCCTTTAGTCAGACCAGGATTCTAGTTCCAGCTTAATGAACACTGTGCTGTGCAACACTGGTTAAGCCACTTTATTTGTTTCTATACCTGGAAAAATGGAAAGAGTGAAACAGACAGACAGACAGACAGAGAACAGGTATTCAGGAGCAGAATAACTCCAAGTATAAAGGAGGCAGCTTTGTACACAGTAGCTCACCAAGAGCTCAATGTAAAGAAATTTTTAATAAGTTGTTTTGTCTTCTAGAAACTGCCAAATGCATGACATATAGAGATTAGTAAGTTGTACTGTCTTTACAACTGGGAGCATGAAGAAAAGGGAAAAGAGAAAGTGCTGTCTCGAGGAACTCACAGTGCAGCTGATGAGACAGCTAAGACCCCAACACAGACCTACCAAGTTCTAATTACTTAGAGTCCTGAGAAGGAAAGGCTGGGGTAGTAAGTGGGGCATTTGGGAGGAAGCATTTACTGCTAGCTCACTAGTTCAACTTGGAAAACAGCGCTATTATATTAAAAACCAGAGAGTTTATAAAGTACATTGCACAGAGAGACAAAACACAAGAAAATAGATTTTTAGAGTCTAACGTTTTTTAATAATTCAATAATTATGATAGTAACTGCAGCTAACTACACTTCAAACACAAAGCAGACTCTTAAAGATAACAAACAGAAACACAAAAATAAGACAAATGAGACACTGTCTTATTTGAAATGAGGATCATATTTCTGTAGGATTTTCACTCTTACTTAAATTGAATATTATCATATTTTACATGCTTCTCGGAGCAACAAAAATCCTCATTTGTCTTCCAAAAATATAGTTCACCTATATTTACTGATTCTAGTGTTTGCTTTGGCAGAAAATGTAGTTAGTTATGATTTGGTACCTATATACTTGACCTGCTGTATTTTAATTAAAAAAACAAAACAAAATAAAAAAACCCACAAGTACCTTTTATATAGGCAACATGGAGTGTTAAAAAGACAGAAAAGATGAAAGATTAGACATTTATTCTAGGTTCCAGACCTTTTTAGATTTCTTTACTTAAAGCAGGCCATTTGAAAAAAGAAAAACAAAAACAACACAGTGCACGCATGCGTAGAGGAAGGGTCAGGACATTTCTTTCAGACTTCCTACTTAGTTACTTACAGTGCTGATCACAATCAACTCTGGCAAATACTACTTGATTTTTGTCTGGATATTCTTCCTTAATGACATCAGATGCTTCCTCAAAAATTGGATGCAACATCTGGCTGAAACGACACCTACACACAGACAAGCACACCAATTAGCAGGGAAGCGCAGAAGGCACAGGATCTTACTTCAGTTATCACTCACTGATGTTTAGCATATGTACAATAAACAACTTGTGAGACAATCACACATTCAATTGAATCATGATGTCTGTCAGTGAATGAAAGGAAAACACTTGAATTCAAAGCTGTACTCTCTAATTTAATATTGTGTAAAGTATGAAGTCGGTCTGTCGTTTTGCCTTATGATTAACGGCTAGTTTTATAGCGCATGTAGCTATGTATCTCTCACAGAGGCCATGACACAAGCCTGCAGCATACACTCTACCCTACACTGCTAAGATCTGCGTGCTTATAGAAGAAATCAGCTTTCTCTGAACAATGAACATATTCCCAATTTCTGGACTGCTTAGTTTATTGCAAATGCTAGATCAATCCACCTGGCTACTCCATCAATCTCAGACATCAGTTAATGTACTAAATAAAACAGTTCTTTTGAAACAATACATGGCATAAAATTAGTGTTTTCTCTTAAAAATATATCCCCATATTAAAATAGGCCTTTATATCTGTAAGCACAGAAACTTACTATGTCCAGAAACAAATATTCAAATTCCTAAAGACTTCCTGACCATTTTCCCCTCCCTCCCACACCTATTTAAAAGAGGGTCATAATATTCCAGGAAATTGTTACTTCTAATCCTTACTGCTCACCATTAGGCAAAGCACTTGAGAAATACAAATTGTGGGTGATTAAAGGGACTTGAGGGGGGGGGAAGAATACATAATGCACACAAACAACCAGCTGGGGAGAATAGACATTTCATGGAAAAAAGGTACTGAGAAGAATATGGCAAAACACTATAATTGCTACTACTGTCTTTAGAGCCCTTATACAAGAAGACATTTTCTTGAAGAAGCCCATATATTCAAATCTATGTGGGACCTTTTATTAGCAATAATCCATAAAGAACATGTGAAAGGATGTAGAATTACACCTCCTCCCTATTTCTTTTGTATCTCTCTCTAGCCTACTCACCTAACTTCCTAAGATGTCCTAGAATACATCAAGGAAATCCAATCTGTATCTTTCAGACTCCTGTTTTCAAGTAGTTCTTTCCTCCTTAGCATCTTAAATCTCCCATCTGGGATAGGTAGGACGGATCTGTGGACATCATGGACTGTGTCTTATTTGACTACATATTCTAATAAGCATTCAATAGATGTCTGTTAGGTGAGCAAGCTGATGAATTAAAAAACTAGAAGAGCCGGAACCCCAGGTCTGTGAGTACTAAACGTCTGCAAATAGGCTAGGTAGAGGGTGGGAGGCACAGACAGGGCCTGACTGTGGCTCTGAGCTTTACACGTGGCTCCTAGAGAACTGATGGAAGGAGCAAAGGGAGCCCCACATCAAGAGCTCCTCTCTGGACTCCCCACTTTTGCTGTCCCATTAAGTTTTTAAGCAGATTCATGTTAAAAATGCTATCAGTTTAAATACTAAAACTTTAAATGGGAAGGTCAATTTCAGTATTGCTGCACCTTCGTGTGTATGTAAACGCTACATTTACACAGGTGCCACAACAAAAGCAATAGATCCATCTCTCATGGTCTTCTGAATGCATCTCCAATCCAGGGCTCAAACAATGCTTAACAAATCAACTAAAGAGCTGTCTTGCAGACACTTTGGGGTCGTTTACTATTATGATCTAATAGGAGAGAAATAAGTTTAAGATTTAGACATACCTAAGTTTAAATCCCAAATCCACCACTTACTAGCAGATGGCCTTTCTGAACCTCTACTTCCTCAATCTAAAATGGAAATTATAATACCTACCTGCAGGGCATTCCTGAGCCTTAGAAAAATAATACAGGGCTTGCCACACTCACAGCATTACTAAGCGCCTACTGTGGCTTATTATTCTCTGAGGCATCATAGTAGTTCTCCACAGCTACATAAGAGAATCAACTTCCAGAGAGACTAGAGTCTAGTCTATGAAAGCAAATACAGTAAGCCTATCAGCAAATTACTCAAGTTTTCTCAGTTGAAAAGGAACATTAATTTACCATTAATAGTGGAAGACATTCCTTAGGTAGTATGTTTTCTCAAATATGTTGCTACTGGTCAACATTTCCAACTCAGATTTTGCAATAAAGTTAGGAGAGTGTACAATTCTGCTTTCTCTTAACAATCAGATTTCATCAGTCAAGAACACTGCATTCTATTTTGCCCTGTGCTACAATCTGATCAGGCCATCAGGAAAAGTGCTTTGCTTCTCCGCCTGTAGGTCTCCTTACCTGGAAAGTCTGGACTAGATAATCTTCTATCAAACTTTATGACTAATATTAATTCTAATTTGCCTTGAAATATGCTACTTCCATTACATATTTTATAAGTGGCATTTTCCATGTAATTTCAGCTTTTTATTAAAGTTCTTTAAGTACCAGTATCATGCATCCATATGCTCACTCAGGAGACACTGTTAGGCACTTATGAGGCATGTATTTTTCAAAGTGCTTGAGGATGACATTTTAAAGTACAATTATGATAACTATTTCCACAAAGTAAGGATTGTATTTGGGAATCACCAGCTAGATTGTAGCATGTACAGTTGGTTAAGACTGGGGCTGTGGGAAATGCAGATGCTCTCTGACTTACAAAAGAGCTAAGTCTAAGGAACTTAATTAGTGAACTGAAAATATCTTAAGGCAAAAATGCAATAACTATGCCTACCCTTCAAACAGTGCAGCTCAGAAACAGCACAGTTCAGAGTATCAGTTTTTCACCCTCACGATCACCTGCCTGGCGGGAGCTAGCCCTTGTCACCACAGTCCATCACTGCATGCCACTAGCCCAGGCAGAGGTCACAATTGAAAATCCAGTTTCTATTGAATGTATATATTTTACATGATATTAAAATTAAAAAGCCATATGTTGAATTATTACAAACTGGACACTGAACAAGATTTCCTAGTCTGACTTGAGAGAAGGAATCCTGATAGATGAAGATGACTGGAAGTGGCACTTAATCTACAATTTGAAAGATGGTTAACAAGTAAAGAATACATGAGAACAAGAAGTGGTCCATCCAGGTTGGGGAGATGGCAGAACAGTATAGGAGGACATGTTTTCACAGAAGTTAAAAAGAGCTTGGTGTGATGAAAGCAGAAGGAAGCAAGAGATGCAAATGAGCAAGTCGTGAGGGGCCTTCTAGGTCAAGACAGGGGCTTAAATTTTAACCCAAAGATTAGGGAGGGTGAAGGTACAGTGTAAACTCAATTAATCTGCACTGCAAGGAAGAAATCTGCCTTATACTACAGAGAATATTGTAGAAATATGTAAGACTAGAAGCACAGAAATCTGCCTTACAGTGCAGAGACTATTGTGGAAATAGGTAAGGCTAGAGGCACAGAATAATAAAAGAGGAGACTCACAGAAAACTGCAGGCCCAAACAGGGTGGTGGCAGCTGGCAGGCAGTAAGCCTTTTAGGGAATAGTTAATAAAAACAATTTTGCCACTGTTTCAAATTATTCCTCAGTTAACTGTCTCTTCTTCCTGTCTCCAGCACACATTCTTTAGCAGACTTAAACATCATGTTCTAGATCCTGGAATTCTAGGAAGACACTGTTTCTCCCCTCAAAGTCAGTTAGGGAAGGTACAAACAGAGTAAAAAACAAAAACAGTATCTAAGTTGAAGATCTCTTATTTCAAAGTCTGAAATTGCAAATTATAAACAGTTTCAGAGACCCTCAACTGCTAAAAGTTTATGGATAATTCCAAAAATGAATCACTTCTGAGCCAAAGCACTTCAGAAAAGGGATAATCCACCTGAAGTGAAAAGAAGATAATGGTCCCAGGGTACCATATAAGGTCAGAAACAGGATCCAATTCAGAGCAACAACTACCAGCCTCCTGGAAAAAGTGTGTAAGTTGAAAAATATCAACATTATTCTTATGAACTTGCCACACCTAAATTCTAACTTCCAACCTGTGCCCTCTCCTATACTGGGGAAAGAAAAGGGAGAGGAGGAGGGCACCAAACCCAAAACCAGAGCAAGCTTACTTACCAGTCAGCATAAAAATTTACTAAAGCAACATCAGCATTATCTGAAATTGAAAAACAAAACTAAAGTTATTTGTTTCTGTGTGACATACTTAAAGATTCAATTTTCATCATGATCTTTTCCCATTTACAAACGGCCAAATAAAGATACACAATAGTTACCTCTCACCCAGAAAGCCATTCATCAGGCAAAGTTGGCTTACATATAATCTAACACTTTCTTTAACCCTCCATTGATAGGTACACTTTCACTGGGTCTCAAATGAGTATAGCACAAAAAAGAGATCAACTCTTGAGCAGCAATGTAAACTTCTAAGCAATCCTATCTCATAATGTGGGATGGTCTGGAGCTTAATGATCCACTTTTTAAATATCCCATACACATAGTGATTGGGAACCAGCTCTGCAAGATCAGAACAGTTAACTATTTGTCATCCTCAGAAGTCTACCTTGTAGCATTATAAAATCCACTTTTCCTGGTTCCTACCCACTTTATACTCACTCTGCCACACAAAATCTCTTAGGATGTGCAAGAAAGACACAGTAGTTTCTTTTGATTAAACTCAGAGAAACTTAAACCCTTCCAGCACTCATGAAACTAATACACAAAGATGTTCCATAACCTGGAAGGTGAGAGGGATGAAAACGGTGACTTTTTGCTCCCATTAACTCCCACATTTTTGGTTCACTTGCCTGTTCATTCAAGCTGTGATTCACAAACTGGTTTCTGTACCAGAAGCTCCAACAACACCCAGGAGCTTATAGAAATGCAAATTAGGTGCAGTCTAGCAGCTCTGGCAAGCCAAGCCTCTGGGTCCTTCTGATACCTGCTTATATAGACACTGCTCTAGAGAGCTTATGAGGTGGGAACACTTTTGACACTTAAAGCTCCACAAACATAAAACAATGTAGGTAATTTATGCCTCTTAATTCCTCTTTATCTCTATTACTTAGGGCTTTGGTCATATGCATTGGTCATATGTCATTTTCTTCCTTGTTTTTAGTGTTTTTGTTTTTTAAAGAAGAAAGAATTTATGGATGCTGCATGTATTTTAAAATCTCCTTTGTTCTAATCACCCATGATATCAATCAAGTCTTGACCTTTTCTTTAATATCTGCAAAAATCAGAATATTCCCCCAAGTTAGTTCTATCTACAATCACATTGTCAGCAAATAATACATCCAATACAACAATTACTGAATGTAGCTGGATGTTATTAAAAAGAGATTGGAGAATAAGTCATTTAATTAAAATGAAAGAAAGAAATTCTAGGCTCCACTCTATGGTTCTTAATATTCAGTAGTGTAAAGTGTAAACTACAGGGCCTTAGAAGGCCATCTCATACATTGTCAGGAATGGTATCTATACCAAGACAAACAAACAAAAAAGTGAAAAACCTTGCAACTCAGGAAAGAACACATTTTAAGAAATTTGACTAATAATCAAAACGTAAAGTTCTTTGATATACTCAGTGAAATGAGCCAGAATGCCAGCTTGTTAATTATTATCGATAACTGAAATCTTATTGTGATTTTATTTATATATTATTTATAGAGAAGTAAACATACTTTTAAAATATCAAAATACTTACTTAAAATTTCATCTATATTCTCTGAATCAAGACTTGTTATTTCAGCTGTTATAGGTGTAAAAATCGAAGTTACCTGAAATTTTAAAAAGGTTAAAATTAGAGTTTCCATAAAAAGTAAATAAAGCAGTCTAAGACAAATTAATAAAGTTGGCTCTACTTATTTTTAGAAAACGATCTGATTTTAATTATTATTAGCTAAAATAGGAAAAATACTAACTTCCCAGCCTAGAAATTAGAAAATTCCTCCACTTCCAGACAGTTTGTAAGTAACTAAGAAAATTATTAATTTATCCAGCCATTCTGTAGTATTGATATGAAATTAAGTTCAAGGATTTTAGCCTCCATGCATCCAAGACAGCTACTGGGGAAGACTGGAGAGACCTGCCTGGAAAGCACTTGCATTGTTTTCATTGTCTGTGATAAAGTGTTGGGTGTCAGCTACTAGAAGAAAACAATGTTTTCACTTTCACCTTAAGGTGGAAATCCGAGTTCTAGCTTGTCAAAGAGAATCTAGCCTAACTAACAACTGTAATGCAGAGAAAAGATTAAAATTTAAAACAAACTAGCAAAGTTTTACTTATTTTAGAAAGTAATATTTATTCTTAGGTTTCATCTTTAATTTAATGTATCCGCTGCCCAGGGAATCTTTTGTCCAAAACAGAGTTTATATGCTAAAATTCAGCCACTGATCAATGCTTTACAGTAAGTGAAAACTAATGTCAGGTTCTAGTCAAATAACTGCCAGGTATACCTTTGGATGCTACTTTATGGACACTTAGTTCTTAGAACATGACTTCAAACATTAGTAATTCACCAATTACTCAAACATACACACACACACACAAACACATACAAACATTTTCATGCTAGCATGTAAACAACTCAAGTAATTCTTTACAACATTACTATTTTCTCTTCAAAGTAAGCTTACGTGATTGTAAGTAGCAACATTAGGTTTTAGAAATGTTTTCACGATTTTCAATGCCTCAAAGTTATCTGGGAAGAGCAGAGTTCCTTCCTCTGACCACTTATTACTGATACAGTTTAAGGCATGCTATGTGTTATCCTGTCATTTGAGAAAACAGATGCAGAAAGTCTCTCTGGCCTCCTTCTCCTGAAACAGCCTTTAAAAAAAAAATTCTCTGACCTTCTAAAGTAGGCCACATGTACATTAGCTAGAGCAGTGATTCTCAACAGGTGACAACCCCTTGGAGTGGGGAATGACCCTTTCATAGGGGTCACATAACAGATAGTCTGAATATCAGACATTTACATTACAGTTCATAAGAGTAGCAAAATGACAGCTATGAAGTTGCAATGAAATGATTTTATGGTTGGGGGTCACCACAACATGAGAAGCTGTATTAAAAGGTCACAGCATTAGGAAGGCTGAGAAGCACTAGGCTTGCAGGAAAAAACATAAGCCCTCATTTCTGAAAATGGAGATTCAAAGAAATCTGAAGCCAGGCCTTGCTGAGTTCCCCTTGGTATACAACCATTCAAACATGCCCACTTCCTCCTACAGGAGTCTTAAAAGTGAAAATAAATGTTCTCCTCCTTCTTTAGACTGTGTAGTAAATAAACCTGCCTCACCTGTCTTTTGTTAGAGGTCTCAAAATTTAGAAACCTTCTACTATACATAGCAACAGTAAAAGATCCTTCCCACATACACTTATCACCAATTTTAAAGAAGTATGGAATTCAGTTATATTAGAACAGTAAGATTTACAGTTGGACATAGGAAGGAAAAAACTGTAGAAACAAAAAAATAATCAGAGCAACAAAGCTGATCACTATCTAAACCAAGTCATTAAACAGAATTTACCAAGTATCTACAAGGTAACAAAGCACAAATGCCTACAGCATGATACTGTCTCAAAAGTTCTCAAAGCAGCAGCAGAGAATGGCAAACCCCATTAAGTGCTAAGGCTGAAGACAAGACCTGGGAGGAGGAGTTGGGGGAGGGGAAGCTGATCACAATATAGTATAGGAAAAAGTTTTATTTTCCATAAAAAAAGAAAACAAACTTTAAAAGAAAGAAGATAATGATCTCTGCATAATCCAAGGGAAGCCAATTTTTCAAGAGTTACCTATTAAAACCTATACTTTCACACTGGGCCTTGTGGCACACACCTTTAATCTCAGCACCTAGGAACCAGAGACAGGTGAATGAGACTCTTTGTTCCAGGTCAGCCATGGCTACAGAGTAAGACCCCATTCCCTCCCCACCTCCCACTACAAAAAAAAAAGAAGAAGAAGAAGAAGAAGAAGAAGAAGAAGAAGAAGAAGAAGAAGAAGAAGAAGAAGAAAAAGCTTACAGAAAGTGTAACATTTAAAATTTAAATTTAATTTTTAAAATTTTGGAACAGTTATGACAAAATACTTATATACTAGTTAATAAAGAAAAAGAAGTAATAATTGATTTGCCTGTGGTAAATATACTAGGACATATGTGACTGAGAGACTGGCATTCAGCTAGCATCTAGTTTTTGTTACAACCCAAAGCAAGAAAACTGCCTCTGACCCAGTGGTCTCTTTTCCCTCTAGGGAGTAAAGGGGGTTTCCTATTAGGGTTAACATGTCTATTAATGAGCAATATGAAAAGCTTATTTGACTTGTTACCAAGCTCTACGAGACTAACAGGCAGATTGTTTCCTTTATATCAGGCCTAGGCTAAATAAAGACTCTCTTGGGGGAGCACTTTTACACTTTAAATGTGTGTATGATTCACATGAAATAAAGACAAGTGGGTCCAGAGCAAGAAGGGGAGAAAGGAATCACTACACTTGAAGTAAACTTTTTAATTTTTATAAATTAAATTAGAAACACCCAGATATGTACATGTACATAGCCACACAGAGTAGGGAGGGGAGAAGTGTAAGTAGCAGATCATAATAGTCATGGAGAACACAGCCTCCAATGGTGAAATATTATAAATGTAACAGACAACATAAGTTAAGTATAGACATAAAGTTCAAGGTATTTTACAACCTAAGTTATTCTCTCCAGGTCATTGTATCATTTTGTTGTTGTTGTTAATACAACAATGGAGAGCTATTTCCAACCATGTTCCACAATTCATGAGATTAATTTCTTCAACACACATTAGGTAAACCAACTATTATGCAATTCAGTCTGAGGTGGCCTGTGATGTGATCTTACATAAAGAAGGGAATTCTCATGGCTGTCGCACAAAACTTGGCATTTAAAGATCTTCAAATGGAGCTAGTGAAATGGCTAATTGGGTAAAGATGCTTGCCACCAAGCTTGATGGCCTGAGTTCAATCTCTGATCACATACGGTAGGAAGAGTGAACTCCCACAAGATGTCCTGTGACCGTCACACCAAGTGGCATGGCATTTATGTGGAAAAAGGAGGGAAGGAGGGAACAATTAAAAAAAAAAAAAAAGCTTCCAATAGTAGGGCCTTCTTCAGCATTACCTAGAGGGGTTTTAAAACTGAGATGTTTGTGGGAAACACAAAATCTTTCCTTCTGTTACCCTTCCCATCTTCCTCCAAGGCTACCTGTTTGGCTAGTGAAGCCAGGACTTAAAAGCCACCTAGATCCTGTCCCAACTATGCCCTACTTTTTGCTTCTCTCTGTACACATGGACTACTCTACCAGGGTGTCTTCTTTTTTTTTTTATAGATGATTTATTTTTTTTATGTGCATTGGCATTTTTCCTGCATGTATATTTGTGGGTGTCATGTATATCTGTGGGTGTCAGATCTTGGAGTTATAGACAGTTTTGAGTTGACAGGTGGGTACTGGGAATTGAACCCAGATCCTCTGGAAGAGCAGTCAGTGCTCTTAACCACTGAGCCATCTCTCTAGGCCCAGGGTGTCCTTTAATAAGCTACTGGACAATCATCTTTTGAGGAATCCCCCCTCTTCCATTAAGCTTTGGTTTTCTTGGTAGAAATTGGCTTTCTTGTCACAGTAGTCCAGTATGCTGAAATAGTGGCAAAACAGAAGACCTGAAAAAGTAGTCAAAATCAACAGAAGTTACTGAAAAATTAAACTACTCTCTAGATTAGATATCATATTGAAATGCTGATTACCTGCTAAAATGAAATTTTTCAGAAATAAATTTTGGAAAATGTTTTTAATAACCACTCTCTCAATATTAAGTTGTTTTAATTGTTTTGTTGTTGTTTGGTTTTGGTTGGCTTTTTGTTGTTTTTTTGTTTTTTTTTAAGATTTACTTATCTATTATTTAGACAGTATTCTGCTTGCATGTACACCTGCATGCCAGAGGAGGGCACCAGATCTCATTACAGATGGTTGTGAGCTACCATGTGGTTGCTGGGAATTGAACTCAAGACCTTTAGAAGAACAGCCAGTATTCTTAACCTCTGAGCCATCTCTCCAGCCCCTTGTTTGTTTTTAATCAATTATCTATTCACTTTACATCCTGGCCCGCCCCTCCTCACTTCCCAGTTCCACCCTCCCCACCCTTTCCCTATTCCTCACAAAAGGGGACCAAGACTAAGCACATCCTCTTCCCCTGTGGCCTGGCAAGGCAGTCCCACCAAGGGGAAGTGATAAAAATGACGGCAGCAGAGTCCATGTCAGAGAACCCCCCACCTCAGTTTCCCCTTATTCCCACATGAACCCCGAGCTGCCCATTGGCTACATCTTTGTAGGAGTCCTAATTCCAGTCCACACATGGACCTTGGATGATGCTTCAATCTCAGCAAGTCCCTCTGGGCTCTGGTTAGTTGGCTCTGTTGGTTTTCTTGTGGAGCTCCTGTCTCCTCCAGGTCCTTCCCCCCCCCCCCCCCACTTTTTCACAACTCCTTATGCACCGCTCAGTGTTTGACTGAGTCTGAGCATCTGTTTCAAAGTGCTGTTAGGTGGAGCCACTCAGAGTACAACTCTGCTAGGCTCCAAGTTTTAATTGTTACAATACTAACATATATCTGTCCACACTATGGCAACATGCGAGCCAGCACTCTGTCACCCAGGGCTAAGCCTCAGAGCCTTTTTGAAAGAGGCCCTAACCCATGAGGACCTGCTTTAGAGTAAAAAAAAAAAAAAAATCAACAGTGATATTGAAGATTAATTTTTAAAATAATTTATGAGTTGTACCTAATTTAAAAAATAAATACAATTTCCTAGTTGATTACTACCAGAAGTTTCAAATCAAATATATCCTTAATGAGAAATATTATGATACTCTCTAAACTGAATGCCTCCCATGAAGGACCAATAAGGCTTCATGTGTTGAGACTCCTGATAACAAACCTCCGAGGGCTTTCTGTCTACCGTATAAGAGTTTATGTCATCTAGCAGGCATTCAGTGCTACTCACATATCAGCTGCAACCTCCCTTCCCAGTTACATTCTATTGCTTTCCATGGATACCCTATGCTCCAACTAAAATGAACTACAGTTACATCCATTCTAACTGGATGCAGTAATGCAAGCTTGTAATCTTTACACCCTGAAGGTTCAGGCAGGAAGACCACAAGCTTTAGGACAGCTACACAGTAAGATCCTGTCTCAAGAAATAATCTCATATTAATTCACTCATATTCATTTTCCCCTTTCTCCCAACAGACATAAACAACTCTAGCTTTCTTAAGAGATCCCAGATCATGCCTGTTGTCTTGGAGTTTTATATACTTAATGCCAACCCTTTCCCTCTATAGGCTGTATTTTAGGCAAAGAGTTATATTCAATCACTGTAGCAGACCCTTAGTAGCTGGGAGGAACTGTACAGTACTCTCCATCAATCCTAAATCATGAAGCATCACACCCCTTGTCTAAAATGCTAAAATGAGAACAGAATAAGAGTGAATAGAGGAGCAAGGAGGTGACTGCTGAGCCAATCCCTAGCTGAATTATGCACCAGCATCACTAGGCTGCCACTCACAACTGCTGTGTGGCCCCTTTAATGGTCATTCACAAACAGTCCATATCCTGTAACTTATAAACTCAGAATTGCAGAAATTACAGTTCCTGCTTGTTCATGTCATGCACGGCCACTCTTGGAACAGCTAGAAAAGGACACCTAGTTTTCAGTATCCAAGTCAAAAGCTACCTTTCTAAAAAGACTTTCTTCATGGTCCCAGACAACAGTGATTCATTTCTCTCATGTGAACTCCTAGAAGAACTTTCTACAGAACATCAACACATTATTCTTTGATAGTAAAGGAATATGTGACTTCTATCCTTAAACTGGTTATTTATGTTGGTAAGTTAATTTCTCCTGCAGACAGACATGAGTGCCGTGAAAACAGACCCACCTAGTACCATATTCTATTTGTACACAATAAGCACTCAAATAAGTACTAGATGAATAGCTACACAGATGAATGAGTCTCTTTATGTCAATACTGAAAATGACAGAGTGCTGGAGATGAGAAATGGGAGAAAGAGGTCAAGGAGAACAGCCAAAAAATATCTTAGTAATTTGAAAAAATTAAGGTTAAAACAAGGAATGCAACAATTTGGACTTAACTGTTTGACAGTAAAAACAATACTTGGTGAAAATTTGCTAGAACCAATCTCAGAAGCAATGTGCCTTGCCCATCACAGAAGCTCCTCTGCATCTCTGCTCTACAGCTGTCTTGATCATCTAGCAGCACCTCCTTTCAATTCCCTTCACGCGCTCTGGCATGGTTTCCAGATGTTCCAGCACACAGACCATCCACTAAGACATACCATACAGCATGGTGACGGCAGCTAACAGTATACTCCAAAACTGAAAAGCAGTTAGATTACAAATGTTCACACACACACGGTAAATAAGGTGAAGGATATGGATATTAGCTTGATTTAATAATTTCATAATGTATGCATACATCAAAACATCACAATGTAAACTGAAAATCCATATAATCTTTATTTGCTAGTTACACCTTGATGAAGCTAAAGGAAAATAAACAGAATCATTAGTAAGCTATCTCCAAAAAGGACAGCTACATCGCATCAGGCAGTAAAAACCCAACAGCTGCACTGTACCATCTGTAAGGTAAGAAAAAATGGCATGGGAGTTTTAGGGCCCAGAGCTAATAAAATATTATGCATAAGTAGTTATCAAATATCCTTTCTGTTAGTGAAATTCACATTCATGGATGCATTTTCTAGGCTTTAAGCGGCTCACCAGAGCATCTTCTAATCAGTGGGTTTAGAAAACAAGAAGCATTTCTGATGCATTTGTTCATTTAAAGCCCAATATGTTAAAACCTCACTGTTCAGTGCGGCCCTTGCCCCTGCAGCACTGGTATGACCTGGGAATCTGTGAGGTTCCAGCCCAGGCCTAATGAATACAAACCTTCATTTTAATATGACCTTCCAATGCCTACACACACTAAAGTTTACAATGTGCTGCTTTAGAGAACAAAGCTTTTTTACTCTAATGACAAGTACACACATTCATTTAAAACTCTGTACGAAGTTTATGCCTCACATATGAATACAATCAACAAGTCTGTGATAATTCTGCAGTGACATGTAAATTGTTTGACTTTAGAAAAATGGAAAATCTGTATTTTGTTAGAAACATACATGCTATTTTGTAAAGTATATTGCCGTCTTCATAAAATAATTTGAAAGGACATTTCTTCATGAAATGACTTGCATGAACAGCTTGAATACTACATGTTTCCTGTCCTGTGGCACTGCTGCTGTCAACTAAGTATTCTGTAGTCATACTTAGAGTATTTTTGTTAGCTTCCAGTTGCTTGCCTTTTTCTTTGAGATTCTTAAAATCCTTCACAAAGCCCTTGCCTGTCTCTCCTATAGCAAACAAAGAAGTGATGTATCAAGCACTAGCTCTCTTCTATTTCTAATCCACACTGATAGTCAGCCTGCCACCTCAAGTCCCAAGGCTGCCTCTTGTCCCTGGAGGCCACTTCTTTGACTGCAATGTCAGTGACTCTTACTCTCAGTTTTGCATTAAGCTGGTGGACAACAAAAGCATAAAAGGTTTGCAGTTGGCTGTGAGGAGGAGATGTGGAAAGGCCCCTGGAGGAAAGAAGCGGCGGCTGACAGGAACTAAGGGCCTTGAGGCTGGATCTCAAGCAAGGCACGTCTCACACTGTTAGTATTCTCAGAGCCATACAATGAACTACACGTTCAAAGAGAAAGAAAACAACAGGACAACGTATGGAGGACTGGGAAGCTATTGTTAACCCTTAACTTGTTCAGTGCTCTCGTAGTATCAAAGAAACCTATTTTGGCACCATTAGAAGTAATCTGCATTTATGAACAAACATCAGAACAATAAAAAGCATTTTTCACTAGCTGAAAACAGGCAGATACTAGGAATGACTTACCCCCACCTCCAAGCACCCAAATTCAGATATACATAATATAATTCCCAATCTTAAACTAAGCCAGTAAAACAGCCAAGGGCAAATACAAAGAAATAAAAGTTGCTTTCTGCTACTGTTTGATCATACACGGATTTCCAATGAAAACTGATGTCATCTGTTGTTTGTCTTCAGTCTATCTAAATATGGGATGAACTAAATTAACTGGAAGATGCAATGTAGTTCTCTGAACTTCAGAAGGAATGTTCTTGGTATAAAATGATTTTCATGGCTGAGGATGAGATTCTTTTTTTTTTTTTTTTTAAGATTTATTTATTATTTATACAGTATTCTGCCTGCCTCAAGAAGGCACCAGATCTCATTACAGATGGTCGTGAGCCACCATGTGGTTGCTGGGAATTGAACTCAGGACCTCTGGAAGAGCAGATGGTGCTCTTAACCTCTGAGCTATCTCTCCAGCCCAGGGATGAGATTCTTAATGTGTGGAAAGAATTACCTTCTTAAAAAAAAGTCACATTTGTTCTTCTAGAACCCAAACTTTGAGCAAGGGACAGAGCATTCTTTTCCTATATACACCTGGAGATGAGGGGCGGTGGTGAGGAGACCATGTCCAATGGTGTTGAGGCCTCCCAGTTACTATACAGCACTGTTCCTTCAAGTTTTAATGTACAAAAATATTTGCAAATATATGCCAAGAGAAAATTATGACTGTTCTTTGAGCCACACTGTATTTTCTGCCTGACACACCAAATAAAAGAACATTCCCTGAAGAGAGTGTTACAGTCTGGATCTTAAATGCTCCCCAAAGGCCATGAAGGTTTGCTAGCCACACTGTGGCTCTACTGGGAGATGGAAGAACTTCGCACAAAGTATGTGATAGGAGGAAGTTAGGTCAAGGAGACAGTGAGGAACTGGCCTCTTCCCATGTCTTTTGTTTCTCAGCTCCCATGACAAACACCTCAACATCAAGGCCTGAAGGCAAGAAAGCCAGCCAACTATGTCCTGAAACATCTGAAACCATGAGCCAAAATAAATCTTTTTGCTATGCTTCAATAAACATGAGTCAATTTAACATAGAACAAGTGAAAAGTTATTCCTGAACAATCTCACCACTAAAAGTCAGACAAGTGGGTATTGTGCTTCCTCTTAGGGAACAATCAACGGGAAACAAAATCACCTGTGAAGTAATTAACACTAGAAAGACAGCATTGGACTTTTATCTATCCAGCTCCACTGGCGTACATGAAATACTGAATAGAGGGAAACATTAAAATGGTACCATGAAGAAATAACCAAGCAACTAGTACCAGAAAACAAAATGTTATATGGGGGGAAAAAAGGGCAGGCTAACTTCATTTGGGTTCCCCATAGGAAATGGATGCTGAAACAGGGAGTCAGTATTTAAAAGATGAAGAAGGGCTGAAAAAGTGCTACTGGGAAGACAGCCAATACTCTACAGTGAGTGTGATAGAATGCATCAACGTTTTTGAATACTAAACTTTGGAAATACCAAATTTTTACTTAGCTTAAAAAAAAAATTCAAAAAAAAATTCAAGGTTTATACTAAATAGGCCCTGTTTTCTCCTAAATTATATAATAAATCCTTTAATCTTACTTGCCAGCTTTTGCTGTTAGCACATTTTACATTGCAAAATGTGAAGAAAAAAAATCTCTAACATATGCCAAAGAACGGCTTTATTTCACTATTAAACATATATTTTGGAGTGCATAGCCTTCGGTGAAGAACAGCTCTTTAGTGAACTGTTTGCCCACTTGTTTCCTAGACTCAGTTCTACATTAATTCTCAGACTTTCTACTTTCTTATCCCTAAGCAGAGTACTGTGTATAATAAATAAGTTTATTACCAAATCACAACTCTACTACCACATAGACCTGTAGTATTAATCCACTGCTTTTAAAATCTGAGTTTTTATAATCTTACAAAAAAATATTACATTGTAAAACTGTGTCCTTTGCTTTCTAAGATGCCCTTTTCTTTCTGCCCTGTTAAATGACTTTTGCCTTTCACTCCATCTTGTTAATTAAGATGGGGGCCCAGGTTTTTTATTGTTCAGATTTGCTTTTTACTTCCAATATTTTGGAATCACATTCTTTGTATAAGTATGTATGTTTCAGAAAAGAGTTAAATTTTACTTTGTGCTTCAATATGAAAAGTTACAATTGATTGGTTAAACTTGATAAGATCACTGACTGACACAGTAGGTATGTTTAGTTTTATTTTTGCCATTTGTTTCCATTTTTATGGTTTTATTTTTATTTGTTTGTTTGTTTATGTTTTTTTTCAAGACAGGGTTTCTCTGTGTAACAGAGCCCTGGCTGTCCTCGAACTCACAGAGATCCACCTGCCTCTGCCTCTTGAATACTGTAATTAAAGTTGTGTACCACCACTACCCATCTTAATTTTTATGGTTTTAAAAATGACTTTCCAATGCAAACTAGGTTTTTGTTTTAAGGCACAGGAAGCTTTTGTTCTCTTAGAGTAGTGATTATGATAACTAAATCCTCTGCTCCTCCATGCATGTCATTCTGCATACTGCTTTCATATTCAACCTTATCAAAGGATGCGGTAATGTTAGCTCCATACACTTCTAAGGAAGCTTATTAGAGGATGAAGTCCAGAGTACATCATAATATGGCCCCAACTAACCTTTCTTTATTTTTCAGTGATGCTTGAACCTCACAGCTAAGCTTTGCTAGTCACTTCAGCCACAGAAATTAGTGTCCACCTACCCTGCACAGTGCTTCCTTCCTGTGCTGATGGAAATCTTCCTAGGTAAGTTGCAAACTCTTGAGAGGCAGAATGTGGACACACGGCAAGCCCTGCCTGTCTCAGTGCTTCCATGCCTATGATTTCTTTTTCATGCATGGCCTTGAACTTGAGTTAAGGGTGGACAGATAGATTCCTGGTAAGCTGTCCATGGCAGACTTGTAATTAACACATAGAACAGAAGGGTGAATATGTTCAGTTTTGTAAGACAAAACTACAATGGACTGAATTTTCCTATAAGCTCTCTGACACAACAACCAAAAAGTAAATGGCAGTAGAAGAGGAAAACACTCCCCAAACTGCTATTCCCTGAAATTTGCAATTCTGAATAATTACTGTTTTGATATATAGAGACTGGTGGGGACTGAAGACATTGATAAGAAATGTGAAAGGAAGTTAAGCAGCAAGACAATTTATAACTGAGTAATCGTTGGAGCCCATGGTTCTATTTCAGTGCTGTCTTTACATCCCATGATTCAGAAAACTATAAATGACAAAACGCATCTTTGTGGCTTTCATATTGATCACTTGATCTTTGAGAAAGTTCCATTTAGAAACTGTCTAGCCTACAAATACTATCTAAACTGTTAAAGTGTTTAAAACCAACATGTTCACTGAAATCACCATGGTAACTTCACTCACTGATAAATAGGTGAATAACGCTCATCTCTACAATAGTGAAACTTGCCTTTCTCTCCTTCTAAAATTAAAATTTATTGGTAGGTACAGCATTTTTAAAAATGTATTCTTTTAATCTGGCTGCAAACTGAGTCATTACTTTTTACTTGCTATTTTCTACAACGAAGCTAAGTATTTTTCTTAAACAATTTTGGAACTGATCTCTAGCACTGTCATCTTTTCGTTTGAGTTCAGAAAGTGCCTTCTTTTCTAGCCACAGTATATTGATGACCTTTTCCACTTTAAGTAAATAAGACTGATTTTAAAATCTCATAGAGTTGTAAAATGCCTAAAAATGAAAAGTTAATATAGTTCAATCAAATTAATCTTATAACAAATATTGTGATGAATCTGCTATATAGCAAGAACCATGCTTGGTATAAAGAAACAAATATTACAATGGCATACAATTTAAATCATCCATCAAAAGAGACGAAGGGAGCAAAACAAAAGGCATTCCCAAGGTGGGATGGGCTTTTCATTATTTATAGTAGTCTTAGGATTTTCAGGTTCAAGGCCATTATCACATGAATGATTCAGAACTTTGAGCTGCACCAAATAAATACTTAAATGGTATACTTACAGAGGATTTAAATATGAACGAATGCAACTTTGTCTATTCGTTTTCTAGAACTGCCATGACAATTACAAAAACATAAAGACTTGAAACAAATGTACTATTTTATAACTCTAGGTGTGGAAACCTGAAATCAAGTTGCTGACAAGGCACTGCTCTCCCAAAGCTCTTGAAGATGACTCTCGGTTGCCTCTTCCAGTGGCTACTGGTATTCCTTAGTTCACAGAGATCCATCACTATAATCACAGCCTCCATCTTCTACTGTTTTCCTCCGTGTACTCTCTCAAAAGAACATCAAGCCCTTGAGTTAGGACCTTTCCGAAATCTAGGATGACTCTATCTCACAGCCTTAAGTAAGGATATAAAGACACGCTTTCCAAAAAAATAAAATAATAATTATCAAGGGCACAATCGGAAGCTCTAGTAAATACAGGCTGAAGGAATTCTTTCCAACTCACTGTAGCTTTATGGTCCATGTCATCTTAAATCTACATTTACACAGGTACATAGAAAGAAGCAATTTGTTCTCATGTGTGTATATCTCAAAGTTCCAAAGTAAGTGAATCAATACTTTTTTAGAAGTATTTATGAACATACCTATTTACATTATTAATGAATTTCTTATGTTACTATTTATAGCAAACGTTTTTACATGAGATTTGTTTTTAACTATGAATGTATATGTGGGGGAAGTATACGCATTATGAGTGCAGGTCCCCATGAAGATCAGATATGAAAGGCCCCCTGCCCGTGGTTGGGAGCTGCCTAATGTGGGTTCTGAAAGAGCAGCCCATGTTCTTAAGCAGTGAGCCATGTCTCCAGTCCTCTTATGCTCTTTTAAAACTAGGTTTAAAGGTTCTTTCACTGTTTCCATCTCTATCTCAAGATGATCCTACAGATGGTCTAGAATGTCTTCAAACACTTCTTTCTGTGTGTGGAGTTACACGTGACTAAATGTGATACAAGGAGTATTCAACTGATCATACAATAAGCCATAACTAAGAAGGAAATGTTCATCAAAGCAGTGGTAGTCCATCTTGGATATTTTGTTCTAATGAGCAGGTATAGGAGATAGTTTAGGCTGAGACCCTATATAATTTTGGCTTTACACACATGCACACAGGCACGCAGGCATGCATACCTATCTCTGTAATAAAGTACTGGTTAGCCTAGTTCCACACCCCTCTCCAAACAATAAACCTAGCAACCTCTGAACCTCTGCAGGACCCACCCACATCAGTCTACATGTACGCCCATCTCTGAATAATAATACTTATTTTTCCACCTTTAGCAACAATCACATTTGGACAGGTTCTATTTCAAGTATATTCCCAATGAATACAGTTAGAAAAATAGAAGGTCTGAACTGGTTGTGGCACAGTAAGGCCCTTCAAATAAACTTTTAGAGAAACCCCTCTATGCCATCTTCTGTCTATGTATAACTGAGCACAGCTATCACTGAAATCAGATTCACTATGGGAAGGACCATGCACAACAGGAAAAATGAGTATATGATCTATCAAAATAGAGAACCATCCAAACTACACCCCTCAGTAATCAGTCCCTTCGCCTTAGGGTAACTACTGCTGTGATGAAACACGACAACCAAAGAAACTTAGATTTATTCTGTTTACACTTTGACATCATAGCTCATCATCAAATAAAGTCAGGACAGGAACTCAAGCAGGGCAGGGACCTAGAGGCAGGAGCTGATGCAGAAGCCATATAGG
The DNA here is from genome assembly GCF_903995435.1 of Acomys russatus. NCBI lineage: Eukaryota > Metazoa > Chordata > Mammalia > Rodentia > Muridae > Acomys > Acomys russatus. The sequence continues at coordinate 59,072,495 of NC_067138.1, forward strand.
ACTGTTGTGTACTGGCTTGCTCCCATGGCTTTGCTAAGACTGTTGTTCTATAGCACCCAGGACTACCAGCTCAGGGACAGCACCACCCACCATTAAGAAATATGTCACAGCTGATATTATGAAGGCATTTTTCTCAATTGAGGTCCCCTCTTCTCAGCTGACTCTAAGTTTGTGTCAAGATGACATAAAACTTGCCAAGACACACTTTTCCCTTTGGACTCCACAAAAAGAGATTCTACAACCTGAGCTACAACTGGTGCTCTTAAGAATCGTCACTCATGTGGTTTATTGCTCCCTTGCAGTATATAGCTTTGCTTTAAATAAATTTTTTCTGATAAAACTTGAAATAAAGTTAATCTGTGTCAGCCTTTATTTCAATACTTTGAATAGGAGAAAAAAAGCTGAAACCCCTGACCCAGACCCTGACCACCTCAAATACTAATGTTAAACCTTTTTAGAATAATTAATCCACAAACCTTTGGGGTTTTTTTTAGTGATGGAGGACATCTTTGTAAAAGCATGATGGAATCATGGGTCTTATGACTTACAAATGAGACTCTTTCCAAACATGTTATATTAGTACTGCTTGAGTAAGTGTATGCTGCTGGTTTATGTGAACTTCACATAAACTAGAGTCATTTAAGAAGAGGGACCCCCAGCTGCAAAAATGTCCCCAGCACACTGGCCTGTGATGCATTTTCTTCATTGATGAAGGATGTACAGCGTCCCAGCTCACTGTGAACTGTGCCACCCCTGGCCTGGTGGTTGTGGGTGCTATAACAAAGCAGGCTGAGCAAGCCATGGAGAGTGAGCCAGTAAGCAGCATCCCTCATAGCCTTTGCGACAGCATCTGCTGCAAGTTCCTTCCCTGATTTCATTCAGTGAAGGAGTGTAACCTGAGAGTGGTAAGCTAAAAAAAAAATCAAACAACAACCCAACCAAAAAACAAACAAAAATCCCTTTCCTCCCTGGGTTGTTTGTGGTCATGGTGTTTTATCACAGAAACAGAAACCTTAACTAAAACAAAGTATATAACATTCTTTATAGCACTATTTTTTTTTTTTTCTCCAAGACAGGGTTTCTCTGTGAAGCCTTGTCTATCTTAGACTCACTCTGCAGACCAGGCTGGTCTCGAACTCACAGTGATTTGCCTGCCTCTGCCTCCTGAGTGCTGGGATTACAGGCATGCACCACCACACCTGGTTACAGCACTATTTTTGATTTGCAGATTTGAACACACTAATGGGTTGTGAAACCAATACCTGAGCTACACTCAACAGGAGCAAAAGGAAATATGGCTGCCAGATAATATATTAATGTTAAGTACTTCTGAGAAACATTTAGTTTTGTTTATATATGCCAAATTGCAGTGTAAAGAGCTTGTCTTTTAAGTTTAACATTTTTATTTGTTTTTATTGTATGAATGTTTTGCCTGCATATATGTCTGTTTGCCACATGTGTGCCTAGTCCCTATGGAGGTGAGAAGAGGTCACTGATCCCCTGGAATAGGAGTTACAGCTATGAGCCATTGCATGTGTGTTGGGAACTGAACCTGGGTTCTCTGTGAGAGTAATTGCTAAGCCATCTATCACTCCAGCTCCTGTTAAGTGCTGTTAAGTGTTAAGTGAAACTCCATTAAAAGACAAATAAAAACAAAACAAAGCCCCCTGAAAACCTATTATGAAACAGTAACACAAATTTTTAATTCTAAGTTCTCACAGGCAAATTTTTCATAATTCCCAAGTTTGTCCTTGCCTTAGCCATGTATAACTGTGGAAGCTGCATATTTTCCTGATATGTGACAAGTGGGTTTAGTCTAGGGATGAATCATGCTTTTAGTGTTTCTTGGGAAACAAATTCCACTGAGGTAAGTATGTCAGCAACTCCAATAAATCTCAGACTATCAAGGCACTAAGCAGCCATAGATGTCTGTGGACAGAGAGAAGGCAAAGAAGTGCAGCCCAGAGGTTGCGTGATGACTGTCAGCTGACAGCAAACCCTCCTACCTCCTGCCTCTCCATCACAGACTGCATCAAATCATAAGCTCAACTAATTGCATGGAGCAATTATAAATGCAATTAAAGATTCAGAAATAAACAATAATTCGGTATCTATTTTGCAGTTTGTTTTGTTTTGATTTTGTTTTTTAAGACAAAGTTTCTCTGTGCAGCCTGAACTGTCCTGGACTCACTTTGTTGACAAGGCTGGCCTTGAACTCAGTGATCCGCCTGCCTCTGCCTCCCTGAGTGCTGGGATTAAAGGCCTATTTTTGTAATTTAAGCATGAATTACTTTGAAAATCATCTCATTACTGGATATAAATTTCCTAATTTGTATAATTTAAACACATATTCTCTTTTCAAAGTTTTGGTTTTGTTACATGGGATTTATTCTGTCCATTTGAAGGTTCCTTGGTTGACACTCAACACCGCAGGTCTAGATCACCACCTGATGTCTGGACTGCTTGCAAACTGCTGCATGGGAGCCCCAGACAGGAGGCGTATTCATGGGGTTTTCTGGCTTGCTTTGCCTTTCTAATGTTTATTTTGAAGTTAAGTTCTCCTCATCCTTAGGTTTTGCTGCTCTTGTGGTTTCCTGGTTTCTTTGCTTTCCTCTTTCCTCCACTATTACTGAACTTTGAAGTCAGCAGTCAATGCCACAAAGGAAAGAATTATAGGCTTAAATATGGGAAATGAAGTAACCCTGCCAGTCATTGCAAATGGCATAACTTGTACTCAGAAACTCAAAATAAATAAATAAATAAATAAATAAATAAATCAAACTACAATTAGAGAATGTGTAAGGTACTAGAGTATAAATTTAGTATATAAAGTTAGGAACATATAAAAACCATAATTACGAAAATACAATTTAGAATCAGAGTCTTAACAATTAATGGCCTTGTTCATTCACTTGTTTCAATGGGTCAAAGGCTGGCAGAATCAGAGGGTAGACTAGCCTAAGAACCCGTCTCCTTCCAGGTGTGTTCTAGGTTTCACAATGGCCCCATGGGGTGGACAAGCTTCCCCTCCCTCCCTAACTTGACTTCACAAAACAAACAGCTACTTGGAATGGCAACAAGGGGAAAGAAAAGAAAGTCTACACAACCAATGTTAAGAAATGTGAAAAACAAAAGCAAACTGTAACAACAAAACAATGTAGCAAGTGCCAAAGATGGTGACAGGATACACTAATGGTAAAAAGATACACCAACTTCATGGCCAGGAAAGCATAAGCAGTCACTGACACCTGGGCCGATTACAATCCATGTATGATGTGGATTATTACAATAAAACAATGCTGTGTGTGAAGGCTCATACCTGTGATCCTAGCACCTCAGGAGGCTGAAGCAAGAGGATTCCCTGGGCTGAACAGACCCAGGACAACCTTGGTGACAGAGTGACACTCTAGCTCAGTGGTTCTCAACCTTCCTAATGCTGCAACTCTTTTAACAGTCCCTCATGGTGTGGTGACCCCAACCATAAAATTATTTCGCTGCCACTTCATGACTGTAACTCTGCTGTTGTGAATTGTAATGTAAGTACCTGAAATACAGGATATCTGATATGCGACCCCTGTGAAAAGGTTGTTCGAGCCCCCAAAGGGGTCATGCCCCACAGGTTGAGAACTACTGCTCTGGCTCAAGAACAACATAAGTAAATACGCAGTCCTCTGTGTGACCATGAAAAATCACTACAATCTATGTTAAGGGGAGAAAAATGAGAGAGGTTGAGAGTAATAAGCAAACACTTGAAAGCCTGATAGAGAGTCCCCCTCCTACAAGGTGTCAGAAAAATAATGTTTCAAATCTAAGTGGCCAGAGCTGCAAGAGAAACCCGAGTACCTTAGGGCAGCGGATTACTGTGCAGTCACAAGCCTACTTCAGTTTCACTAGTGTGTGCCTGCCACAGTCAATGGGAAAACAGCTGACAGAAGGGAAGATTCTTTCTACTGCTGACTGAAGGTGAAAAGCTTTCTACCAGCTAACACAGAAAGTCTGGAAATTGTGTTTGACTGTCTTTCATGCACACAATAAAAGCACCAAAAAAAAAAAAAAAAAAAAGTTATTCTAATCTGTGGAGAAGCAATAGTTACACGTATGAAAAAGACCAGCAAAAAGATGCCACAATTAAGAAAGAAGCTCCCTGACAGCATCCACCTTATCTCTGTATGTCTTTCGTCCATCTCCTAAATGTAGCCCCTTTCTTTTCCCCTACCCAGTGGGGATTTTAAAAATCTAAAAAGACTCACTACATACCAGGCGTCTTCTTTGTTGTTTCTTTATACCCAGGCTAGTCTTGAACATTCATCTTCCTGCCTCAACACCCTGACTGATGGGATTATAAGCATAGGCTACCATATTCAGCTTTATACCTATTTTCATTAGATCTATAAACAAATTTAGCTTAATGGCTAAATTTTACTAAAAGTAGTGAAGATTATACATATACACACTTCTGTATAAATAAATTGATACCCTACTAAAAGCAATAGTAAGGGTAACTGATATGTATGAAGTCAGGCTTACAAGAGCAAATGAACCTGTAAACCAGCCTTTAAAATCTTCCACCCTTATGCAAACAGCTTTTTCATCTTTTCGGTGTCAAGTCTGATATTCTCTTCCTGTACCAGATTCAACTAAGGACGACACATTTCTAAAGCATCGTCATTTTCCTATATCGCATGCCAATTCCAGCAGATAGATTTCTGAATGATCCCAAATGCTCAAGAAACATACAGAGCTGTTCTATGTGGAGCTAATGATACCTTTCAAACGGAACAGCATAAAGTGTGTCTCCCCACTTTCATTTGCACCACTTACAGGAATTTATCTGCTTCTGTACTAAAAGAAGAACTATATAGCAAGTTCGATTTTCTTTTCTATCAATCATAATTACATTTTTCACTATTTTGGTAAGACTATGTCCTAAGTTACCAGAGGAAAGAGACAAGTTGATAAGTGCTTTACGAAACCACTTTAAAAAAATAAAAGGCTTTATCCATTTACTCATTTCAGTGGGTCAAAGGATGGCAGAACACAGAGGGTTGATGATCAGCACAAGAACCAACTTTCCCCAAGATGCTTTCCGGGTTCTACAAGGCTCCATGGGTTTGACAAGCTTTGCCTCTCTAACTCTTACCTTACAGAACTATACACAGATGGAAAACAAAGCATGTTATATACATATGTATGATCTCATAGCTCTGCAAAATAATTATACCCAATTTTAAACTAGGAAAGCAAGGCGTAGGAGAAGGGAAATGGCACAATGTCACACAGCTAAGGAGGAGTCAGAAGAGGTCTTTCAACTTTCAAGGTCACTATACCTCCTAGCATGGTCAGTTACTGTGGGCATCCGGACCCTAGAACTACTGTAATTCACCAACGCCTCTCCCTCAGAGGTTCATGACACAGTAAAGCATCCAGGTAAAAAATCCTAGAATGAAACATATCTGAGGCATGCCCAAATGTTTTACTCTAATAGTATTTCTTAAAAGTCGTTTGTTACTGAGAGAGAGAGAGAGAGAGAGAGAGAGAGAGAGAGAGAGAGAGAGAGAGAGAGAGAGAGAGAGAGGGAGAGAGAGAGAGAGGAGGAGAGAGAGGGGCGAGAGGAGAGGGCGAGGGGGAGAGGAGAGAGAGAGAGAGAGAGGGAGGGAGGGGGAGAGGGACGAGAGAGAGAGAGAGAGAGAGAGAGAGAGAGAGAGAGAGAGTGCCTGAGAAAGAAAAAGAAAGGAAGGAAAGAAGAGAACAAAGAAACAAATGTGGGGGTGGACATGAGGCCGGGGTGTGGGGGTGGACATGAGGCCAGGGTGTGGGGAGAAGTCAGAAGTGTACAGCGTTGCTCTTTCCCTCTACACTTACCTACAGTTCAGGGATCAGACTCAGGTAGCCAGGCTCACATGGTAAGAGCTTTTACCTGCTTAGCTATCTCACTGGCCCCAGTAACTTATTTTTACAGTTTACAACATAATACTGTCTCTTTACAACATTGCAACATTGAAGCTGAAGTAGGAATCATGTTATGACTGTTTTATAAATGAGAAAATAAAGTTTAGTAGTGTCTAGTATATGCATATACCAAAAAATTTTAAGCCTTGCTGAATAAGACTTAAATAAGATATATAATTTGTTTAAATTTATGACAACAGAGATTAAAAAAAACAAAACCATAGGTTTCTAATAATTCTAAAGGTAGTAGACTCTTAAAAAAAACCCACAACTATCTTTATATACTATTTTCATAATTATACAATGAATGTAAGTACAATACTAATTAGGTACAGTTAAAAGACAGAGCTTGGCAGACAATGTATACACAGTACCACATTTCTAAGTTATCTTTTGTTAACATAATGACAATGGATGGTATAATGACAGAGCTACAAAGAGAAGTTATTCACTTAATATCACATTTTTAGGCTGCCTTTTGTTAGCATAATGAATAGGATCAGAAGACCACAGGTACTGAAAACTAGTCATTGGAGCTTATTAATTCAGTGCACAGAATCTTAATACAACTAGAGAAAATTTTATTTCCTGACTCCCTTATCTTAACAATATTTATTTGAGTGCTCACTGTGTGGCAGAAGCTAGCAGAGTTTCCAGGAACACTATAGGCACGTTCATAGCCTCATTTGTTCTCTAAGACTTTGCAGCTGAGCTCCTGTCACCATCTAACAGCTGAGACACTGGAGACTCAGAAACAGTTAAGCAACTGAACGAGGCACGTAAACTAGCAGCCATTTCCAAATGCTAGCGAATGGTTACCTACATGCATATGAGTATCTTTTTGTCCTATAGCAACTTCCTGAGAGATGAAACATTCCATCGTGGTGGGAAGCTTCTTATGATTCAGGATGTTCTAAAGTAAGATGGCAGTCGGAAATCCTTAAAATTCAGCTGGCAAACAACTAACTTCAAAGCTTTGGAAGCTCCTGAAACCCACTCTCCCTCCCCGTTTATGTAAGTAGTAAGCACTGCTGAGGGAAACTCTCAAGCAAGTGGCGCTTCCTCGAAGAAAATCAACCAGATGTGTTGAGCTGCCTACAAGTCTCACAGTGAGTTCAGGGGGTCCAGCCTTTGTGAGCATCACCCATGCTAGGGTGGACTTTTGTGGTGACACAGCTGTCTTGAAGTTATTTCTGCTCCTGTAACTCTTTATTCATATACCTATAAGCAATCCCATAAGCCCCACTGGTTCACCAAGATAGGCTGCAATGGTATCCTTACTGTCATCTGTTATTGGTTCCTTCTCTGGGGAAAGTGGATTTTTGTCACATCTCCCCAGGAATAGTGCCGTGCAACACTTTTTCTTTCTGTATTTCCATGAGTCAGTAATCTGCCTCTTCATACCAGGACTAAGCAGGAATCTAGCCTTTGATTTTTCAAAACAGGAAAATAATTATACAAATAAAATAACTGGAAAGGTATAGGATAAAATTTATTTGGTGGTTAGTGTTAAGGTCATGAACTTTAACTTTCTGAGACCATAATTCCCTAATAAACTTTTTCTTTTGTAAGTTGCCTTGGTTATGGTGCTTCATCACAGCAAAAGAAAAATAACTAAGCCAATCTTTAATAAAGTATTATACTTAAAATAAAAATGAAGAATAAAAGATGAATTCTTAATAATTTTGTTTCATAAAAGCATAGTTGAAGCATGTACACCACCTCCTATGGGACAGAAACAGTATCTATATTACTCCTCAAAAGTTAATAGGAAAATAGAGATAGTGACAGGAAATAGAAGTGGTAGGCTGCGAGTCAAGATATGGGCCCAGTGCCAGGTGAGCTCACTTTAATGAGTACTTCTTTATCCCCAGCTCTGAGAATGCCTGAGACACATTACAGAAGCATGGACTTGTCACCAGCTAGCTTACATCTTGCTATACTAGACCAGAACTCCAGCAATAAAACTCAGAGGAACTAAAAATGTCCGATCTCTTCTCTCAAGGGTAACTCTAACTCACAAAACTTATACTTTAATCTGTTCTTTAAGCAAAGAGAGGAGATTTCAATGCTGAGCTAGTGATTAGTTTTTTAAAGTGGCATTTCTCCTAAAACTTAAGATACAATAAAGCAGCTAAACAGGCCAATGAGTTAGAAATATGAAATCAGATATTTTCAGCCACATTTGTGACCTACACTATTATCACTGATTCATATTTTAGTCTTCATTTACAGCAGTTTGCTTTAATCAGAAAGCTGCTTTTAAAAACACATTAATCTACCTTTATGATCTTACATAATTTCCATCCATTTTCAAGATGTACATTAATCTAGATTTGTCAATTTAGAAGATTAACTCCTAGCCGAGTATGGTGGGACATGCCTTTAATCCCAGCACTCTGGAGGCAGAGGCAGGCGGATCTGTCTGAGTCTGGTCTACAAAGTGAATTCCAGGACAGCCAGGGCTACACAAAGAAACCGTGTCTCAAATAACAACAACAGTAAATAAAACTATTAAATCCTGGCAAAGATATTGTTCTAATATCCGAAGTAAAAAGGCATCAATAGATCAGTTTTTATATATAATTTTATTAATACTATACAATGGAAGTATATTTTTCTCTGAAAAATGCATGCCTGGTTCTGTAAACCTGATCATGGGATGGTGGGTGGGTGAGGGTTATCATAGGTCCTGGACGGGAACGTATCTCTATTGTTTTGTCATGGTCACACTGTCAAATTACTTTCTAAACACTATTTCTTTCAAGATTTTGGGGGGAAAGCATGTGTTTGAGTGTTTGCATGTATGTATGTACACCACATGTATGCAGTGCCCATGTAGGCCAGAAAAGGGTATTGAATGCTCTGAAACCGAAGTTATAGACAATTCTGAGTGCTAGGAATGGAGCAACAAGTGCTCTTAACTGCTGAGCCATCTCTCCAGCCCCAACATGCCTATTCATACCAACAGCTAATAGCTGTGTCCATCTTCCTCAGAGAAGCTTCTTACTGCAGCGGGCAGGGTTAAATCAGAAACCTGTAACTAGTCAAAGTGTCGAGAACAAAGGGTAGTAGAGTGCTCATCCCTAAATAGGACAACTATTATCACCCCCTTTAAGGCTCAGGGAATATCACAGAAAAGGGGGAAAAGAAATGCCAGGAGTGATTTCAACAAAAAGATGTCTTCTAGACATGGCACCCCATTGTACTCAGCTCACTACAGCTGCCGTTATCTTCAAGAGATCTGCACAACGTTGGGACCATCAACATTTCACCATGGATAAACATGAGATGCCATCTCTCCCTGGTAAGTATTGGTTGCTCCTCAGTGGTGTAAGCACAGATAAGTTGCCCCTGCCCCATAATCTCTCACCCACACTTAAACAAGCAACTGCAACTGAACTCAATGGGCCACACACAAAAAGAATCATGGAAGTAGAGGGGGCAATTTCTGAGAAGGGTTCTGGTGGGATAGGGAAGGGATAGAGAGGGGTACAGGCGTGAAAATAACCAAAACTCATTATATGAATGTATGAAACTGTCATACAATAAAACTAAAATTTAAATCTCTCCTAAAGTATCACTTAACAATGCAGACTTCGGATGACATTTTTACCATGGATATAAACTGCAGACAGTCAAATCCCGCAGTTAGTTTCACTGCTCTTGAATTGGGGTAGGGGATTTCATAGCCTATTCACTCCGATCCAATAGTTAAGACAATGAATGCCTCTAGGACAGTGAATAGATGACCTTATAAACTATGAGAAGAACTAATATTAAGACTCAAATTCTCATTTTCAAATGCTAGCTTTTATTCCTGACACCTCTCTAACTCCCTAGCAAACAAAATCCAAATCTATGCTGATAAGATTACACCTTTTTTTTTTTTTCAGTTTATCACTGCCCCTTGAACAGGTAAGCCCGAATAATTCCCACACCCATTAGAGATAATGTCTGAGTCATTTTCTTCACTCTTTACTTTCTCAGTCTGGCTCAAGAACAGTACACTCACACCCCAAACATGGGACTCCATGTGCAAAGGAATGTTCCAGAATGTACAGTGTTTAACACAGTAGCCATTCCTCTTAAATGTAGCTACTATGACTAGGGAGTTTTATTTCATCTTAGTGAATGCTATGTTCAGCAAACTTGAGAGCAGTAACTCCAGCCATTACTCTGCACATGCCCACTCACAGCTATGAGTTTCTTCCTACCAGGTGAAGTAAGACACTAGAGCTGGGGCCACATGGCAAAAACTCTTATGCTATCTTGACACATTCTTCTAAAAGCTCTTAAATTCATTTATCAAAGGTCTCCTTCCAGAGTTCATCTTAAGAAACGGAACATCACTGGCATTCTACATTTAAAATTAAAAGGCCATATAATGTGTAATTAATTCTACATGATGATAAAATCACTGGGCTGGAGAAATTATAAAGCTCTCTGCCACAATATAACCAAGGATTTGCAAAGCAATTAGAATTTTTCAGTCCTTACAAGGAAAACTAAGGTTGTGATCCAGGACATTGCGTAAGACCTCCAAGGTGGCATGCTTCCTATTCCTTCTTGAATGAAGCCATCTGAATGCTCATTAGAATCCATTGAAGGCCATGATTTTAACTTTTTTCTCTAAATTAATAATCAACTGTTAATGGAAGCTGGACAAAGGGTTTGCTAGCTTATGAAGAATCAATTCTTATGTTCGGCCATGTTAGCAAAAAAGATAGCAAGAATTCTGAAACAACAACAACAACAAAAACACACACAGGTATTCAATTCATATAAATGATCCATTATGTTATTAAAAGGCACAACCTTTCTTCTTCATTCCACTGAAGACTAAAAATTAGCCCATGTATTTCCCACTGAAAAATAATTTGTTTCTTACAGATGTCTCTAGTTGTAGCTCTCAAACTTAAACATACATCTAAGCCATTCGAGTGAACACTTACACTGCGGGCTGACTCAGTAGTTCTGATGTGAAGTCACTCGCCTCTCAGCCACACTTCCGAGAGGCAGGTCTATGAGTTGCCAATCACCTTGGCATCTCTCGGACTTCCGGTATTCTAATTATCTACATACAACTTCTCTAAGGGAAGCGCAGAGTTCTTCAAACCATGGGATATACCTCAATCACATTTTCCTTTCTTAGCCAATGGCAACCAGCCACTCAAGAGACAGAAGGTATAAACAATGCTAAGGATGTAGCTATAAAGCTCCTGCAGCCAGGATGAAGACAGTTGCCCTCTCCAGAATCAAAGGCAGACTAACGGGAATAGATGCTGGGGAAAGCCAAACTGCTTTCAATCACTTCCTTGGTGACAAGAAACAGTAGAGCGATATTCCTCTGAACTGGAAAAGCTGTGGCTATGCCTGTTTTTCTTTACATAAATAATGGGGTGAATGGTGTATTCCTACAACTTGCTAAAAAGTTAGCACTTTTTTTTTTAAATAAAGTACAAAACCAAATGTCTACAGTTAGGGAAAGCTAGAAGACTATCTTTTCTGAAAGCAACTCAACACACACAAAATTACAGAATTATGAAAGTCAATCTGTTTATCTTATAGACTTAAAAATTAGGTTTTGGTTTTTTGTTTGTTTGTTTGTTTTCCGAGACAGGGCTTCTCTATGTAGCCTTGGCTGTCCTGGAACTCGCTCTGTAGACCAGGCTGCCTTGAATTCACAGAAATCAGCCTGCCTCTGTCTCCTGAGTGCTGGGATTAAAGGCACACGCCACCACTGCCTGGCTGACTTAAACTTCTGTTTACATTATTTATCCAAGGTTACAGTGTTCACTAAGTGGGAGAGTTGAGACTTGCATGTACTTTCCTTGGCATCATTCTTTACACCCTTGAATAGACACCAATAAACAAACGAACGAATGCCTTCAATGCTCGTTAGAACATTTATTCTGAATCACTGGAAGAGTTATCAAGTTCTTGAAAAGATGATATATAATATAAACAGAAGAGATTCAGGGCTAAGGAGACAGCTCAGTAAGTAAAGTGAGACTCTGAGTGAACCCCCAACCCCACAAAGAAATGGCACATGATAGCAATCCCAGCACTGTGAAGGTGGAGATAAAAGAAACCTTGGAGGCACTGGCTGGCCAGCCTAGCCTACTTGTCAAGTTTCAGGCCAGGAAGAAGACCCTATCTCATAAAAAGAGAAGTAAATGGCTGGGAAATGACAACTGAGATTACCCTCTGACTCTCACATACACATGTGTGAGTGCATGTGTGTGTGTGTGTGTGTGTGTGTGTGTGTGTGTGTGTGAAAAATTCAACTTTGTTTATAACCAAAGAATTCTAAAATCAGATTAGATTTTTTTCTATTAAATTGGCAAATTTGCATGACTCATGAAATAGTTATAGGCTATATTTTGAGATTTGCAACAAATATCTTTCAATGTATATCTTTTGTATGTTTTAAAACTCTATAAAACAAAATAACCAATAACCTAAGCATCTTTACAAAAGGTAAGATAAATAAATCACAGCATGTCTAAAGACTGAGCTACGAGAAAGGCACTTAATACCCTGGCAAACAGCTTAGAAGCTTTCTGTAACTGTGGCAATGAACATCTTCTCTAAAGGTTTTACAAGTATTAGCCCGAGAGACATATTATTGAATTCAAATTTATATTTTTCAGTAGTGTATTTCAGTACCTCTTTTCCTTAGGTATACCAAACAATCTAATAAGGATATAAGAGTTGAGTCAGGGGCTAGAGAGATGGCTCAGAGGTTAACAGCACTGGGTGTTCTTCCAAAGGTTCTGAATTCAATTTCCACAGTCACATGGTGGCTCGCAACCATCTATAATGACAGCTGCTGCTTTCTCCTGGCCTGAAAGTGTACATATAGATAGAACACTGTATATATAATAAATAAATATAATGGAGTAGAGTCAGTGTCTGCACATACACCCATATGGACTTGTGTATGTGTATTTGTGTATGTGCACATGCATGCAATAGAGAAATAGAAGACCAATAACTGTACAGTCAGGAAGACATTTCACACAGAAAGATATGCAAATCACCTGTACACAATAAGAAAAACTTCAAACATCTATTAAAAGAAACAAATTAAGTGAAATACCACAGTGAGAAATATCCAACCCTACTCTGGAGGACTACAGAGAAATTTTCCTATATTGTTAGCAAGACCACAGAATGGCAAAGGTGTTTCATGACATCCGGCAGTATGTACAAAGTTCCAAGTACTGTCTATTTCCTTTGGACCACTGACAATTTGACTTCACTTACAGGAATCTATCTCATAGGTACACTATCAAGACATAAGCTAATGTTTACAGAACTCTTTGTAACAGCAGAAAAAAAAATGGAAGCAATACTATCCAAGAATACTACCTAGTGGAGCACAAGCCGTTAGTAATAACCTAAGTCCAATCCCAACATCACCTGTAAAAAAACACAAAATTGAATTACAGAATTCTATTTGTAAATACAACAGAGAAACAAATGTGTCAAAAACACATTAAGAAGCTACAATTAGTAATACCAAGAACATGAGAGGTGTTCTACAGCACAGGTCCTAAAGAAATTACCAAGAAAGAAAAAGAAAGTGAGATGAGGAAGGAAGCTACAGACTTTAAACACCATGGGTTGGTAGCTGCTTAGCAGTACAGTGTGTGCTTAGGATGCCCAAGGCCCTGGGCTCAATTCAAGGCTCCCAAAAGTTACAGGAGACAAATAAACCAACTAGCATGCAAAGAACTTGTTTGATTCCAATTTGATCAAAAATTTTTTTAATATTTTACTTAATTTTAATTTATGTGCACTGGTGTAGAGGGTGTGTCAGATCTTGGAGTTACAGGCAGTTGGGAGCTGCCATGTGGGGTGCTGGGAATTGAACCAGGATCCTTTGAAAGAGTAGACGGTGCTCTTAACCATTGAGCCATCTCTACAGCCCCAGCAAAAAAAATTTTTTTAAATAGACACAATCAGGGATATTCAAACACCAAGTAATATCTGAATAAATTTCTGGATGTGATAATAGTGTTTTGGGGGAGAGTTAAATTAACGTTTGAGCCCTATGAGATATAAATGGTATATAGCACAGGCAACTTTGTTTATTTGTCTGCCTGTTCTGAGGCTGGGAATAGAACTCAGATACCATTGAACTGCGTTTTATTAGAACTGCCTCGAGTGATTGCAAAGAGCAGCCACATGGTGTAAGCCATGGTTTGGGACAAGTTGTATAAAAAGGATAAATAACCCACCTGTTATAAGTCTATTTGTGTGCTCCAATAGTACTTTTCTTTTTTTAAGATTTGAACATTGTCTTTGTTACCATTAAGGACTAAAACTGACACATAAAAATCTTTAAAAAATAAATTTAGCAGGATCTACAAATGTTTATTTGTTAATTAACTAACTATAAACTAATAACTTAGCTTCCTAAATTAGGTAATATTTTCTTGGCATCCCAAACACATAGACAAAAAACCAAAAGTAACACTAGCAAAGGTATTAACTTATACAAGCACAGAACTATCAGAGCTAGTAACAACCAAGCATCTTGGAACAGAGTAATCAAGAGATTAGTGAGATGACATCATCAATAAAGCAACTGGAATAAAGAGTTCAAAATTACTAAAGTGGGCTGGAGAGATGGCTCAAAGATTAAGAGCACTGATTGCTCTTCCAGAGGTCCTGAGTGCAATTCCCAGCAACCACATGGTAGCTCACAACCATCTATAATGTGATCTGATGCCCTCTTCTGGCATGCAGGTGTACATGCAGGCAGAGCACTCTATACATAATAATAAATCTCTAAAGTAAAGTTTACTCATGATATCTGAAACAACTCCATTTTGATTCAGCCATCCTTTCTCTCACATTTTCAAAACTTAAATACAACCAGCCAGAGAGAATATGGCTAAGAAACAGTTAAGCAGAAAAGAATCTATTTCAGCTCTAAATCAACCTACCTCAGACACAAAGCAGAAAAGGGCCAATTAACACATAATGGAAGAGTGTCCGTGGTTAGTTATTCACAGAAAGGCTTTTAAGGCATGGAGTGATATATTCTAGAATACTTTTGAGATCAGAGAAAAGACATATACTTGCCTCCTGAAATTTACTGTTATAATTTCAACTATTATTTTATGATCCCTACAAATTTAAGTAGGTATCAGTTGCTCTTTAAGACTGAGGTACAGAGTGCTTCTTGCTCTGGTAAAAGAATGTATGAGCGATTAGAGCCAACCACTTAAGGGAAAATGATGACCTCAGCTAAGTGGGAACTGGAGTTTTCTGTCTGTGCAAAGCATCTCATTGAAGCCTGAAGGGAACCCAGAGGATTATTCATTAGACAGGTGAGATACTGAGCAAGCAGGTTCCATCACTGTGACTGAATTAGCAGTCAGACAGGATACTCGCTGCTGAGATTAGAGAGATGTTTTGAATATTTGCTAAACTAGTACAAGGTTATCGGAACTGAGGAAGCAAATGCTGTGCTCAAACTGAGCCCAGGTTGACTTCTACTTCTTCTTTATGAAAATTTTTCTGAGGCTTTGTTTTCCAGCCCATTAATCTTCACAGGAGTTCTCTAAAATGGCTTCCATGTTTCTAGTCCTCTCTTCTACCTTTGCTTAGGAAGATAAATACACAATGTTCTTTTAACTAGCGTTTAGTAAGGCATAAAAATGTAGGCTTTATTTGAGAAGAGATCTTCATTTAGATATTTAACAGAATTGGTACTCTAGAAGCTAAAGTATGCATACTTCAAAATAAATGTTCTCGTCCTTAGACTTGCCTCTAGAACTCAATGTTTCAACTTTTCAACGTCTTAAGATTTTTGATTTGAACATCTCAGTCACTAAAAAATAATTTCTAACAGACAGCTCTTTTTTTATGCTGAGGGAAGATTACTAATTACCGTCCTTAAGAAGTGTATGGCTGTAATAGTATTATTACAACAGTTCTAGAAGGTGCCACAGTTCATAATAATCACACACACACACACACACACACACACACACAAAACGGGTGTCTTTATAAAGAAGCAATTTACTGCTGTATATTTACAAATGCTAATAAGACATTATATGCTGCCTTATTTATACACTTTAGCCTTCAGAAGAATTTCCATTTCATTTAGTTTACACGATTTTATTTTGAAAAGAAGTATTATATATAGCTTTTTCAAATGGCTTTCAAGTCATAATAAGATTGAAAAGTATTTTAAACACAAACGTTAAACTTGTCAAGAGATACGGTGGAATATGAACTACAAATTAAGAACTCTATTTCTAGACTTAGTTTTGCCTGTAACCAACTATACAGCTTCTTGCAAGTTTATTATTATTCTTAAGCTGTGAAGAAAGTAATTTATATTCAATGGTGCTAATCTTAGCTTTCTAAGAATCAACCACAATTCAAGTAGTCTCAAACACTGTCATAAAAGCCCAGTTAACCTCTCATTTTCCCATATGGAAATTAGGCCTTCACTTTTGTCTCAATTTGACCTTAAGCAGAGGCCACGTAAATCGCACATTCAAGACGGAGGAAGAAGGGATCCCTTTCTAAGATGGGATGATGCCGGGCAGATTGGCAAGTACTAAGCACATATGTATGCAGGAGAGGTAGTTATTCTCAAGTCAAGAGCACTGACAACATATATGTACACATGTATGCTTCAGTGAGAGAGAGAGAGAAGAGGTTGCAACAGGCCTTGCAAGAGGCCCTAGAAGAGCCTGTCAGATAATCACACCCTCCACCTTTTAAAATTCCTATTCTCCCAGTAGACACCAAACCAGTCTCCAGTTCCGGGTTTCCAACCAATCACATGAAGCCACAACAGGGCTTTGCCAGCCTGTTTCGAGGATCCAGAGAGTTTCTAGGATCCAGGGAGATTCACATGACCCCAGCACCTGTCGACTTCACACCCTCCCAGTGTGGAAGGAAACACTATGTGTGTACTGGGTCCCTTAGGATTCTGGTGCCCCAAGCAGATCCTCACACCCACAAAACGGAAATTGAACTCCGGGGGCCTCGGCTGTGACCTCCCACGTATCACACACACCCCCAAGGCGAATCTCCTATTTGCACGTCCCAACCCCAGACGGTGGTTTCGCAGGCCTCGTGGACCCGCGGGCGTAAGAAGCCAAAAGAACGGGAGAAAGTGAAGGCAGCGCCAGGGGGTGCACGCCTCGCCAGGGGGTGCACGCCTCAGCAGCGGAGGAGAGTCGAGGTAAGCACAGGCAGCACGGTTTCCCCCTCGCGTAGGGCGGGAGGCGGTCAGGGACACAGTCGGAGGGTTTGTCATCCCCCCACATACACTCACCAGGAGCAGCAAGGAGCATCTGAGGTCTGGTAAAGATAGGAAGACGGCAGGATTCATGGTAACAATAGGGGTCCACGGCGGGGTCAGGAGGTGGCAGCTGGGACTGGACCAGGCTAGGAAAGGGCTGGGCTCCGGGAGCCGGCGGCTGCGGCACCTCGTCCTCTCGACCCGGAGCTCCAGCGGCGAACACTCGGGACAACTTCCAGAGAGGCCGCTCACGCCCTCACTTCCGGGTCCTGCCCACCTCTAAGCACGTCGGGAAGTGTAGTCCCATCTGTCGCTCACTGACCACGGAACGGAGAGTTGGAACTCTCTTTCCCAATAGGCCTTGGGCCCGGGACACTGGAGCAATCTGCGCGCGGGGCTCTTCGGGATTGGAAGGGGCCCGCGTACCACGGCTGCTCCGGGGATGGGAACTACAATTCCCAGAGGGCTGTGCGGCCGAGCGCCTCGGGCTACTTCTTCAGGGCTCCCGGGTTTTGGTGTCCTGGGGTCTATCTCTGCGGTTGCAGTAGCCTGACTTGGCGGGAGGGGCGGCCCCGTGTTGGGGGGTCGTGCCTCCTGGTGTGGCCCTGGGACGTCAGTCCTGGAGGCAAGGGTGAGTAGGGAACGGTCCTGCATGGGCGGCTCGGGTAGGATGGCGAGTACCGCCCCGGCCGCTGCTCAGATTCTTGGCCCGCCTGCTCTAAGGTGTGGCCCGAGCCTCCATCCCTGGCCTCCAAGCTGCTGCCTCTTCTTTCCGCACTACTTCCTCTGTTATATAAGGAGAACCACCATTGGAGCTTGGGCTTCAGTCAATGGCTTAGCCAGGGTTCCTTCTGAGGGTCCGTGAAAGGAAGAGAGAAGGGATGGGAAAGCATGCTGTAAACTCCAAAGAGCAGCGCCAAAGTGGCTATGACTTCTTACAGTACAATTACGAATTAAACAAGTAATAAAGGATTTTAACCTGGTGTCTGATAGCTTTCCAGAATCTTCTGTGAATACCCAGCCGGGTCCATATGCCTGGAAGGTTAGCCCACACCATCACTACCTAGAACCCAGGAGTCATTCTGCCTGTGTGGCTCTCCTTACTCCCAGCCTCTGCTTCAGCTTTCCCGCTGCCTTACCCTTTCTCTTTCTGGAGTGCCATCTCAAGTGACACCAGGTTTGACATTTGAGTCCCCTGATATCTGTCACAATCACCAGCTCTTTCATCCTAACCAGATTGCTTTTTCTTTGTGTGTGAGCTCAGCACCACTACTTTTGCATAATAATAATTAGAGCGTTTATTGCACAGACTTATTTTATAATTATTTAATGATGATGATACATTTACACTTTATAGCACTAACAAAGTGGCTTTGATTTCATTCTATAAAAAATATATTTATGGGAGAGGAGAGCAGCAAGGAAAATAGCGTTTTTGTTTAAAAGAACCCTAGAGGAATGGCTTTCCCTAGGTGACAAAATTAAAGTGTAGTGGAGCCAAAACTCTTAAATCCTAATGCAGTGGTCTGATAAGTGTACTACCAATAAGTGTACTACTCATCTCATTGTCTGACAGAACCCAAGTTTATTTAAATTAAAAATTGATTAACAGTAGGATTGACTGTAGTGGTGCATGCCTGTACTCCCAGCACATGGGAGGCTGAGATGGAAGGATCAGGAGTTTAAGGCCAGCCTGGGCTACATAATAAGTTCCCAGCCAGCCTAATTTTTAAATGTCAAGGCCCTGTCTTAGAAAAAGAAAGGGAGGGGGTAAAGAACTCATTACACCCTGAAGTTAAACTTTGATCTGACTTCCCCTTTGGACTTAGTACCTCGCCCTGTGACATTTCATTCAGTAGACTTTCACTTAGCACCAGCTGCATGCCTATGGTTGCGCTAACTGCTAAAATTAAGGTTAAGCACATATAACTATTATAGAGATAGATATAACTATTTTAACAGTTTCAAAGTATTCAATAAAACTTTCTGTGGTCTGGCATGCCTAAAACTCCGTTCACTTTGGATCCAAAATGATGTTTTAGAATTCAGAACAATGCCTAGAATAGTTGGCACTCCACTTGTTAAGTAAAGAAACATAGTCAACCCTTTTAATTTTTCATATTTAACTAAAAGCTAAAGAGCTGAGGTAGTCTAAAGACACACTGATGATCATTAACACAACTGGACTAGAACTCAAATGTAGTCTCCTAGTGTGTTTTACTTCAATCCTTGTTTTGTACTTTCTCTCAAATGACTTTGATACAATCCTACATATGACACTCTTTGTTCTAACATGACAGACATGCTCAGACAAACTGAAGTGTCTCACAACACTGTCCTCCATGGGTTTTTGGTTTTTGGGGTTTTTTTTGTTTGTTTGTTTTGTTTTGGCTTGGTTTTTGTTTTGTTTTGTTTGCCAGCATGTTAACTCACAGTGTCAGAAAATTAAAGAAATTAAAAGCTAACCTTTGCCATAACTTAGTATTTTCTAAATTAGAATAATTCGGCAATCCTGTCAGTTGTGAAAGAGCTAGGTCAGAAACATAGGCAAGCATGTTTTGTCTTTCTATAATGTCAGATTTTGGTGGGTGACAATTCACAAGTCATAATGGCTTCAATGGTAGCCTTTTGCTAAATAATCCCACCTACTTTGGTAACCTGGCCAAAGCAACTGCTGATTATTCCAATCTCAATTACTAGTATTAACTCTCATATCAAATGGCACACAGTAAATATGCATGTATGTGAGTTACAGAAGGAGTACAATTCAAAGAAGTTATGACAGAGTGCAAGAGCTTTAAGAAGTGGGCAGATAGCTGGGTAGTGGTGGTGCACACTTTTAATCCCAGCACTTAGGAGGCAGAGGCAGGTGGATTTCTGTGAGTTCAAGGACAGCCAAGGCTACACAGAGAAACCCTGTCTCAAAAAATCAAAAGAAAGAAAGAAAAGAAATAGACTGATTAAAAAAAAAATCAAGTAGAGTCTGTCTTAATAAGTAACAACCCCATACTAGCCACAGAAAGCAAGCTGTTGCTGTTCAAATCAGACCACAAGCGAATCAGGGTGGAGGGCAAAGATGTAGTCAGCTGTAGAGACAAGAGAGGGCAGAACCAGATTAGAACAAGAACTGTGAGTTCAGGTCCAGACAGGCAAGCAGGTGGATGGGCAGATAGCAGGCCAAGTCAATAGCCAGGGACCCAGCTAAGCTAAAGCTTCAAAGAGAGTTGAGAGCTCTACCTGCCAGTCCCTGATGCACACACTAGGTCTCAGAAGATGGCTTAGTGGGGGCATTGCTAGGGGTCTTCCACTCCATGGGGTCCACGTGAGACAACCCATCCTTGGTCTGGTGTGTCCAGTAAGTCCTTGGAGCTGGCTTCCTTGGTATGATTTTGATATGCTCGTATGCTTCCATGGTCTCAACACACCCTGTGAAGTTTATCAGATGGCACCCTCTGTCCTCTCAGGAGTAAGTCATTTACCAGTCTGTGCTGCATGGGTGGTGCTGGGCAGGAGCTGGTATTTACTTCCACCCAGGAGCACAGTCACCATCTATCTCAAAGCAGTTTAGAAGCTGCCAATAAAGTGGAGTCTCTCAGGGCGAGGCATGGGCTGAAAAGCCACTGTTTTACACAACACGGAGTAACTTAAAGCAGGACACAGTCTGATCTCAACAAGTATTGTGTGGAATCACATTACCTGTATTATTAATCTTAGAAGTCATGAGACGTTTAAACTCTGTGCCTAATATAAAGGTCTTCTTTTCTCATTCCCTTGAGAAAGATCTCTAAAGATCTCTAAATTCTCTCGTTCTACAGTTAAGCAACTTGCACAAAAGCCATCTGATTTGCCATGCCACAGCAGTTGTAGAAGTAGGAGTGAGGTTTTTTTTTAAATATTTTTATTTATTTATTATGTATATAGTGCTCTGCCTGTATGTATGCCTGATGCCAGAAGAGAATATTAGATCACATTATAGATGGTTGTAATCCACCATGGGAGTTTTAAAGTCCTATTTAAATGTCTATAATAAATCTTGTTTATAAGCTACCTATTTGGCACGGATAAGACAGGTGTTAGAAGTGTTTTCCACTTGTACTCATTGTTCCGATCACTGTTACAGGTCACTCGAGTTGTGGAGAAAACTATGAACATATCAGAGAACGTGCCCTCGACTGGGTCCCCGCTAGTATCTCAGGTTCATGCCGCCGCAGTTAATGGAGACAAAGGTGCCCTTCAGAGACTCGTTGCTGGTAAGTGCTCCCCTGTAAATAAGATGCTATAGTTGGTCGGGGACATGATTTGTTCAGTAAAGTGTCTGTCGCGCCAGCATGAGGACCTGAGTTCAGATCCCTAGCACCATGCAAAAGCCAGTGTGGTGCATCTGGAACACACCAGTGCTGACCTGAGACGGACAGGAGGCTCTCTGCAGCTCACGACTGGTCAGCCAGGCTGAATTGGCAAGCTCAAGGTTCAGTGCCCGGAATGTCGCTCAGCAAGTAAAGGCACTTGCTGCCGAGCGTGACTACTTGAATTGGACTTGTGAGACCCTACTGGTGGAAGGAGAGAACCAACTCGTGCAAGTTGTCCTCTGACTGCCACATGGGCACCATAACATGAACACACACACACACATATATATATACATGCACGTACCCTCAAACACAAAATGAGCACACAAATGTAATTTTGCTTAAGGAGTAAGGTAGAGCGCCATTGAAGATGACACCCGGCGCTGACTTCTGCCTTCTACATGCACATGGTTCCTACATAAATACCAAAGGAATGCAAACTAAGAAAAACAGCTCTGTCCTAAGGGAGTTTCTTGATCATTGAAATTTTCAATATAATTAAACATTTTAAAGAAAATATATTAGTAGTGATATTTTATTCCAGTATGTGGACAAGAAAGAAATTAAATCCTGAAGGTTCCGAACATGGATTAGGATGAGGTGAAGATTACTTGACAAATTTACTATAAAATATATTCAAAATATTAAGTTTATAAATTTTTTTTTTGGAGACAGAGTTTCTCTGTGTAGCCTTAGCTGTCCTAGAACTCACTTTGTAGACCAGGCTGGCCTCAAACTCAGAAGTCCACATGCCTCTGTCTCCTGAGTACTGGGATTAAAGGCATGCATCACCACACCCAGCTATAAGTAGCTGTTGATGATTTAAAATTATTCAGTGTACTTCTCTGTAATTCATATGAATTTATGATTTAGAAGTCTAATGTGGAAGTTCTAGAAAGAACAAAATGAATATTGTACAGAATTAAAGCCAAAATGGCTAAAAATTTCCCAGAATTATCAACCCCCCCAACCACAAATAAAATGAAATACACATTATCTGTAATGTTTATACATGCTGGTGTTCGATGACGACACGACTGATTACTTGGCAGTAAATTCAGAACAACTTGAACCTTCGTTTAGAACCTTCTCGTCTTACATTCCCACTTTTCCATGAGCTCACCTGTGACTTCTAACCCCTGACAAATCTCCAGGGTGTCTCTGTTCTTTGGTGCGTTTCTCTATACTTTCTATTTCCTAGCTGTTTCTCCCCTGCTACCAATTTGCTTTGTTCTCTACTGAACAAACTCGTCTTCTTTAAGAATAAAATAAATTGCCTCAGTTTTGTATACGCTGCACTATTTCTCTCCCTCTGTCAGGCATTATCCTCACTTCACCTGAGCTCCCTGCAGCCACAGTTCCTCCTGGGTCACTCATTTGAATGCTGTCATTGAGCTAAGTCACTTAAGCACACTTACTAATGAGAAACAGTAGTTGCCCCTCCTCCCTGAGCCTTCCAACCCTTTATCTTCTCTAGCTTTTAACCACCAGTTTCTCTCTCTCTCTCTCTCTCTCTCTCTCTCTCTCCTTATTCAGCCTTGATTATATGTCTGCTATTACAGCTTTCTCCTGGGAAAATTCACTTTGTTGCTCACATTTTTGTTTCATCTGGCTGTGATACTTTCAGATCTGGATGGACTGACGTTATGTACTCTTGGCAACTGCAGAGCAGTCAGACATAGCTTAAAAGTTGATAATATGCCTATTCATGATCCTGCTTCAAATAATCACACTCCGGTTAACTCTGCCGTGCTAACTCTCCACTGTGAATGCTTGGTACTTTCCTTGATTGCTGAGACCTCGGCTCCTTATATTTCCTCCTTCTTCTCTCAGATAATCCTGTATGATCCCTAGAGAAACTGGAAACATTAAATAGGAACTTCCTCATCTTGCACAGTAATATCTAAAATCACAGCAAAAGTATATGCCTCTTATTTTGAGACCGGTAGAAACATAAAACTTATATGTACAACTTAGCAAAGAATTACAAAGCAAATACCCATGTAACCTCCATCTAAGTTAAAGAGCAGTCCATTGGCAGAACCCCAACAGTTGTTTATTATCTTGTTTGAGACAGTGTCTCATTTAGCCCAGGCGAACCTCAAACTCCCACTGTAGCTGAGCCTGACATTGAACCCCTGGTATCTACCTCCTCCAGGCTGGGATTTTAGGCCTGCTCCTGCAGTACCTCCTTTTCTCTCTCTTTCCTCCTTTTCCTTCTCTGAGAGTCAGTGCTTGGATTTTGCACATATGAATACATGTAATACCCCTACGCCATCTTGACTTTATAATAATCATACTGTTGTTTTGCCCTTTTTAATTTTTCACTGAATGTTTCCGCTCTCTTGAGCTGAAAACAAAAACAAAAACAAACAAACAAACAAACAAAAAAAAACAAAGTCTGTATGCATACACTCTGTCCTGGCTTATAAACTCTTTAATTTCTTGTCTTTATGCTTAGAACATTTAAAAGATCGCTTGTACCTACTTGCCCCTCCAGCCTCACCTTGCACAACTTGTTTCCTAGGAAAACTTGTTTCCTTTCACTTGTCCATTCTGCCAAGCCCTTTCCCATCTCAGGGCTTTCGCCTGTCAGCCACCTTCGTGCTCTGTACCATACAGCTATTTCTTCAGCGAGAACAGCTCCAGCCAGTCTCAGTTCAGTCCCCTCATTGTATTCTCTCCTGGCGCTCCGTAGGCGCCCTTCACAGAGTATGTAACTGCAGTTGTGTGGATGACCATTTGAATGTCTTTCCTGTCCTCATGATCTCGTGACTTCTGCGAGACCAGACTATTTAGTTCATTATCATATCTAGCACAGTACTTGACACATAGTAGGCATGTGAGAAATATTTGCTGAAGAAATGAGTAGATATTATAACTTATTTAATTATCTTTCCTCCCCAGTATTCTGTGATTAACTTGAGAACGAGGACTAAAAGTGAATTAAGTTGAATTAAATTGAATTGAGAGACAGATTGATACAGAATTCCCTAAGGGGAGAAGAATTTTGAGTCAGAATGCCACAAGAAAAAAGAAGCATATAAAACGGGTTCATTATTTTAATGAAAAATACAACCTTCTAAAGAAAATAAAATGTGTGGTAGGTTGTTATATGCACACTAGTTCATGCACATAAATTAAACATTTTATTGTAAAACTTGAAAATTATTATTATTATTATTATTATTATTATTATTATTATTATTATTATCATCATCATCATCATCATCATCATCATCATCTGGGTTTCTCTGTGTAGCCTTGGCTGTCCTGGATTTGTTTTGTAGACTAGGCTGGCCTTGAACTCACAGTGAACTGCCTGCCTATGCCTCCCTAAGTACTGGGATTATAGGTATGTGTTGTAAAAATTAAAAGACATACCACGCAACAAGTATAAAGCTAATAAATTTATCACCTTGGCCAAGGAACACCTAGCACATTACTGCATGAGTGATGCTGCTGGTCTTCTAGGCATTGTGCCGTGGTGTTTTCTGTTCCTACAGCCACACCTTTATTCTGCGGCATTTCCCAACTTGTATATGTTCATGGTAACATATCCATTCTGTTTCATCTTAAATTTCAGTCTATTTTAAACATCTTTTTATTCACCACATGTTTGATGAATGCTGCAAATGTGCTATTTCTCTTTCCTAAGCTAGTGTCATAAGACTACTGGTAAATTACTTTTCTTGGATCTTTGTTCACCAACTGCTCAGTGGCTTCATTCACTTCAGCATTTTCTGTTTTCCCGTCTCTGTTTCCATGGAGAAGTATGCCAATGATGTGTTTGACTCCATGGAAACGGATGACTGTCTCTTTCAACTTACACAACTAATTAAATCGAACACTTCCTGAGCTGCCCATTGTCCTGGAGGAGGGCTGAAGAGGCCCTCTCTGAATGAGACATCTTTTTAGTAGCATTCCTTGCTGTTGCACTGAACACAATGCCTGGCATGGATGCTTTTGCATTTCCCACTTCCTAGATTACTGACCCATCTCACTGGCCCAGCTACAGCTGGTATCACACCATACACCTTCTGAGCAAGCATAATTTCTCTGAATCATCTCCCTGCTTTGTATCTCTGAAGGAGTTAGGTATGGACTGAGCCCTGTAAGTGGCAGAGTCCAGGTACTATTTTAAGTATTCCTTCCTGCACCTTCAATATTAAATAAAATATTTTATAAAATATAAAGTGATCATAACATAAAATAGTTAATAATTTATAGTTTATAATGCGATTATTAAGGTACAGTTGGCCCTCTATGTCATGAGCTACACAGGTACAGATTCAACTAATTGAAGATTGTAGATATTGGGGGGGGGGTGGAAACTTGTCTATGCTGGACAATGTCCAGACTCTTACTGTTTTTTTTTCTCTAGACAGTATTCTAAAATGATGGTAACATTTACATTGTATTAGGTATTATAAGTAATCTAGAGACAGTTACAATATATGGAAGAACATGTGTGGTTATATGTCAGTACTGTGTGTTTATAGAGGATTTGAACATCTACAGATGTTAGTAACTGGAGGCCCCAGAACTGGTTGCCCCTGGACACCAAAGGATGACTATGTACATGATTATACTTGCTAGTATTAGTAATAAAGTTAGCTACCCTTCATAAAGTCATGTTTATGTATCAGTTACGTGTTTTTTGCAACGCATCAACAAAGTTAGTAATACATTCAAAGATTTGGGCACTCTTTTTTTAAAATATGGAACGCTTCACGAATTTGCGTGTCATCCTTGCGCAGGGGCCATGCTAATCTTTTCTGTATCGTTCCAATTTTAGTATATGTGCTGCCGAAGCGAGCACATGGGCACTCTTATTAGTTATTTTGTAGGTGAAGCAACAGAGAGGTTAAATAATACATCCTATATGTAGCAAAACAGATAGTGCAGCCAGGAAGTTTGATTCTAGAATCCAGCCTTCTGCCTCATAACCTCTGGGACTTCAGCATATGGGTACATGTTTCTACACACACATGCACTTCCATAGTTCAGTGTAGAGACTAAGAAAGAAAGACGTGAGTAACCTTGGACCTCAGCTGATGAACTGAATGGTTACCTAGACTGAATTTGTCTTAACGTTGTGTATGGGGGAGGGCTGGGAGCCAGACATGCCTGTGTGCATACGCACAATGGGCTATAGACTTATTTGGCAATGTGGTAAAGCTTATAGACCTAGTCCCAGAAAAAAAATAAGTCTAAAATAAGGGATTCCAAAGGAAAGCCAATAAATTGACATAGTTATTGCATATTTTAATATTACAATACAGCAATAGCCTAACTTTTGGAACATATTCAACAGTGACAGGTCTGATGTGGTAATTCTAAAGTAGTCATGGGTGCAAGTGATCTTTAAGATGTTTGTAATAATTATAATAGAAAACTGATTCTTTGAAGTATTTTGAAGCCCTGGCATACCCTCAGTGACAGCGAATGCCTTCCCAGGACTGTGACATTATGAAAGGGTGAGGAAAGAAGTGAAAGCGAATGAACTACACCTGCAATGTCATGTGGAGATGACACGTTAGAACAACGGCAGGGTACCAGTGGAGAGTCTTGCTTATTTGTGCAGGGCAGTGTCGGGATACAGTGGTTGTGGATTGGCACACCTGTCGCTGCTAGTGATGGCATTCCTTTTCGTTAGAGCTGCAGTTCAATTTTTCTCATAGACCATTAGCCACTTGGAGTCGGCTGCTTCAAATGGCCTTGCAATGACAGAGTGAGAGAGAGAAGAGACTTTCTGACACAGTTCCACTTAGCCTTCCGAGCTGTACTCAGACACTGCAGAATGCCATCCCCAGCGAAGCAAGCCCCACTTGGTCATGGAAGAGAAGCCCTCTCCACAGCTGCCAGAATAATTAAAATCACAAGGCACGCTAGCCAGCTGCTTCTGTGTTAGCTGTCCCTGAGAGTGCCAGCCTCTCTCATAAGCCCCACCTCTGTATCAACATGTTGATGTTACTTAAAATTCCCAGGCACCAAAATGTCTCCAAAATATTATTACATGGACTTCACAAGTATTAGCTAATGTTATAATTGAAGAAAATAGAAAGAGATTAAGATAAATAAATAAAGCTCTCTTTCGGGTACTTTGGGTCCCAAGCCTCTTGAACTCCATAGTATTCTCATTATTCAGAAACTAGCCAGAAAGTCATTATATGTGCCCCATCCTACCCCACCCCCAAGTGAGCCAAGGCAAGACCCACAAGATGTTGTTTTCTAATAGTGAATAGGGGATGTATACTTTCAGTTTCCTCAAATAGATAAATTTGCATCAAAGGCACACCATATTGAGTGGTGGTGGCATAACCCAATTAAAACTTCCCTTTTGGGAAGTATAACTACTAGTTAAACAAAAGCAAAGTCTGTTAGGGATTGAAGTCAAGTGCAAAGTTTCTGTGTATCACAGGAGAAGAGGAGGAGGCAACCAGAAGCCTGGAGAATTCTCTCCTAGGTAGCAGAGTAATGTGTTACCCCATGGTGCTGGCTTCACATTGACTCTGAGGAGCCTAATCAATTAGGATTATGCCCTTGATTTTCTTCATTTATTCTGGTGACCACAATTCCTGGTTAAGCTTGCTTTCTTGAGCTCCTAAGGGGGAAATCACACTTTAAGAGGAATTATGATATTATAAGCATTGTCATCTGAATGCAACTGTCTTTATGGAATCCAAGCAAATAAAATGCCTGTATAATGCCCCTTTCTCATGAAAGACATCTCAAAACTAGCCTTGCTACAGCATATTCTTTATATGTATTACCTTGATGCCCAAATGTTTACACCAATAAAATAATCTTGCTTACTTACCTTATGGTTTAGGTCTGTAGTGGGTTGGGTTTAAATAAGACTTTACCTATAAATAAAGTGGCAGTTCTGGGGAATCTTCTGGATTCATTATTGAAAGCCCTCATGGAGAAAAGAGCTAGCATTGTTGGACTACTAACATGCCTTTTTCATAGATACTTGTGTTTTCAGATATGTTGACTCAAATGTAAAACTTACTTTCATCTTCAAAATGAAGGCTATAAAAAAGACAATCGCCTCCTCTAAGAAACATACATAGCCTGACTGTATTTATTTGTATTTAAATTTCAAGCACTGACCTCTTTGTTTTGTTACTAACGCACATGAAAACAGTAAATCATCTAAGAAACTGTTAGTCCTCTGGGTCCTAGTACATCCAGGATTAGAATATGTGCTTAAATATTCCTAAAAACTAACACAGTAGTGGAAGGAGAACGCTAACAAGTCCTGGACCATAAACAAAGAACTACAGGCAACCAGGGAATGCTGAAAGGGGAAGAAATAGTCCTCCCAGGGAACACCACCCCAACTGGTTAGCCAGTAAAACTGATCAGCCCTAAAACATATACATAAGGGTAACATTATCTGGAGCAAGCAGGTTGCATTTATATATTTAGGAAACATAACACACACACACACACACACACACACACACACACACACACAGGGATGCACAGACACACGCACACATGCACGTATACGCACTCTTAAAGGAAAAGGGACTATGGATTTGAGAGAGAGCGCAAGATATAAGGCACAAGGGAAGGTTTGAAGAGAGGAAGCGCAAGGGGAAAGGACGTAATTATACTATAATCTCAAAAAATAAAACCATATTTTAAAAATCTATCACAATAGCTTAAATTCAGTCACCAAACAGCCTGGGCAGAAGTACCGTGTTCTCTTTATCTCACATTGCTGTTTCCTCAAATAAAACATTTCATCTGGTCAGTGCCTCTTCCATCAGTGGAGTTCAGGCCAAGTCACCTTACAAGCAACTGGCTTCCCTTGCGCACAGTGTGTATGCAGCTCCTCTCAGCCTGCATAGAAATACCTAGTCATGACCATTACCTGTGGCAAAAGCAACACATTTTTTCACTGAAAGTACATTAAAGAAGCTATGGCTCTTTTATTGTTGTTGGTTTTAAGTCTAAAGGCATATAATACAGTATGCCTCCCCTTTGTATACAATTATTTTAATTTTTTTATAAATATAAGTATCTAATCAAAACCACACATACTGACATTGGAGATATAGAGCAGTTCTGCCATGCCTCAAGGTCCCATGTCGCCTCTCCTAGTGTAGCCCTCCCTATACCCCGGCCTTGGTAACTCCTAGTCTGTTTTCTGCCCCTACAGTTTTCCTTTATCCAAAATACCATGTAAGTGTACCACTCTGTGTGACCAGAGGCAGGCGGGTCTCTGCAAGTTCGAGGCCAGCCTGGTGTACAAAGAGAGTTCCAGGACAGCCAGGACTATTACGCAGAGAAACCCTGTCTCAAAACAAAAACAAAAAAAAGAAAAAAGAAAGAAAGAAACTGGTTCCTTTTGCTTGACCTGAAGCATTTAAGAGTTCCTCTGGGCCTCTCCTTTTCCTTGCAGAGCAGTAGTCCAGGATGTAAATGTAATGCCCTTTGCTAACTGTCTGGAGAATGACTGGGATGTCTCTACTCTTTACAGGAGAAATAAGGTACCGTGAACAGCCACAGACAGGTTTGTGTATGAACACTGGCTGTTGTGGTTTTCCTTCTCCTTAGCGTAAAGTGAAGGGGTTCTTAGGCCTTGTGGAAAGTGTTTATTTGGGTGAGAAGAAGCAGGCAGTCTTCAGCCTGTGCTTCACCGGTCTGCATTCCAGGCAGTGTTGTCATCGGTGCATACCAGCAGTTCTCCCTCCCCTCAGCATTTGCTGTTGTTGTTTGTTTGGACTTGTTTTATGCTAGTGTAGATGCAGTGGTGTCACACTGTAGATTGATTTACATTCCTGTGTATTAATGGTGTGGCATGCTTTTTCACATTCATATTGAGTGAATTGTCTATTCACACATCCTGTACATTTTTAATTTCATCATCTGTCTTACTACTCAGATGCAGAAATTCTTTACTCTAGGAAGAAAGGCATTATAAGAAACATGTCTTGCAGATGTAATCTGAATAATAAAATTTAATTTAAAAATTCTGCACCCAGAAAAAAAGAAAAAAGAAACGTGTTTTGCAAACATCTTCTCCCAGTTTATGCCCATTTTACTCTCTAGTAATGTTTTGTAAACAACAAAGTTTTTAAATAGGGTGAAATCTAATTTCTTTATGGATTATTTGGGGATCATATCTCAGAAATCTTTAACACAGGTCACAAAGATACTCACCTTTGCTCACTTGTAAAAGTTTTATACCGTTGTACACTTAAATTTATGGTTCATTTGGAAGTAATTTTTATCTTCTGTGCTATGTATGTCCTCCTAGAATTCATAGATTGAAATCCTAACCCCCATATGATAGAAGTGAGGCCTTTGGAAAATAATTTAGGTTCTGGGGGTGAACTCTCACGAATGAGATTAGTGCTGTTACAAAGGGGCCCCAGAGAGCTCTCAAGCTTTTTCTTCTTATTGTGTGAAAATATAAAAGTCAGCAGTGTGCCACCCAG
The DNA here is from genome assembly GCF_903995435.1 of Acomys russatus. Classification (NCBI taxonomy): domain Eukaryota; kingdom Metazoa; phylum Chordata; class Mammalia; order Rodentia; family Muridae; genus Acomys; species Acomys russatus. The sequence goes on from NC_067138.1 coordinate 59,103,535, forward strand.
AAGAGGACCCTCACCAGAAGGAAACCCTGCTGGCACCTTGGTCTTAGAAGTCTACTCCCAGAATGGTGTAAAATAAGTTAGCTGCTGAACCTGGTAGCCAAGTATTGGTAGAAAGGCTTTGGGGTTTTTTTGGGGGGAGGTGGCAGGGGGAGGATTTTCTGTTTGTTTTTCCTACAAATGCCAGATTGTATTTGCTTGTCTACAAATGCCAGATTTTTCCAGCTTCATGTGTTTTAAATACTGCTCTGTGGTTTACCTTTGCAGCTTTGTTTAAAAAAAAATCAATGAATTATATACATGCAAGTCTATTTCCAATAGTCTCAGATCTGCCGTATTGATTCATATTGCTATAGATCATATTGATCTGTAGCAGCCCTTGCTATTAGCACACCGTCTGCATTGCTGTAGCTCTGTGTCTTCGAACCATACAGTATAAAGAACTACAATTTTAGTCTTCCTTTCAAAAATTCTTTTTCTTGTTGCTATAGATGGAACCCAGGACTTCATAGTAGACAAATACTCCACAGCCCCTGAAATAAAATTTCATCTTACATTTTTGCGGTTTCATAGTAATTTTAAAAACACATGTTTGTACAAAAATTGGTTGGGGGAATTTTTAGCACATTAACCTAGTACTGCTTTATAGGAAAGAATAACTTTAAAGTTGATTTATTTCATTGATAGCATGCTATAAGAGTTTTCTAGTGCTGCCTAAGAAATTAACACAAACTTAGCTTAAACCAACAAATATTTATCATCTTCCAGCCAAGCTAAGCAATGTCTAGATTTCTGACCCATAGAAGCTGGTTATCTTAAGGTATGAGATAGTCAGAGAAGAGCCTGGCTGTATGGCCTGGATGTTTGTAAATATACTTTGACTTTCCTGAGTCTTTATTCTGGTAGCTTAGGCCCGCGAGGAGGGGGGGTGGGCACTACCACAACAGCACTCCACTTCCAGCTATAAAGCCTGAAAGCCCACCTCCACTGACATATTTCCCCCAGCAAAGCTCTACATACTAAAAGGTCCATAGCACCCCAAATAGTGCAACCAACTAGGGACCAAATGCTGAAGTACATGAGTCTGCGGGGGGACATTTTTTATTCAGACCATTACAGGTGCCAAATCAGAATTCTGGCTCTTGCAAATACCATTAAAAATATCTTCCTTTAATAGATTATATCTTCCATGGAATTTATTTATTTCTCTTAGATTAAATGTTTATGGGTGTAAAATTATTTATATTACCTTACTTTCAAACTAATTATCTTCAATCTGTGCTGATAATTTTTCTTTCATTCCTTATATTGGAAATCTGTTTTCTCTCTGAGTTTTGTTGTTATTTTGCTTTTACAAGGTTGGGGCCTCATGTGTGCAAGGCAAGTGTTCTACCACTGAGCGCAACACTGCCCCATCTAGTACAGTCTGTTCTTAATGAGCACTTCAACTGCAGATTTATTTTATTTTCCAAGAGCTTTTAGGTTCATTGATTTTTCTCTGTTATTTTTCTCATTCTAATTTCACTGATCTCTGTTCTTACTTCTATCATGTTCTTCCTCCTCCTTGTTTTTGGTTAAATTTGCTCTTCTTGGTATATTAAAGTAGAAGCACAGTTTATCAATCTGAAACAGTTCTTCTATTTTTATGCAAAATGTCAGTGTTTTGTATATCCTTTAAAGCTTTTCATATGTATAGGAGAAGAAGCCTGTAATTTTTTTCATTTAATAATTAATTATGTTTTAAAACTTTCCTTAAGATTTTCTCTTTACACAAGTGAGCTGGTGGCTAGCAGCTCTCAGCTTCGTCCTCCCACTCCCACCCGAGACCTCATACTCTGGTGCTTGGCTTTCAGTAAGGCTGGGGAAGCCATGGGAAGTGAGTCAGAGTCCTTGAGAAAGAGGCAGGAGGCAAGGGGGAAGGGATTGGGGGATGACCATGAAGCCTCGGGTATCGACAAAACGGTTCCTATGGGTTGCTCATCACAATCCTCTGGCAACCTTTAAGATCCTGATCTCTAGGTGACCCTTGACCAAAGAAACCAGGATCGTGAGGGTGGGACCCAGACGCCAACATGTTACAGTGTTCCTAGGTGCTTTCAAGTGTGCAAGCAAGTTCTGGAGAAGCCTTTGCTTCTGGGTGGTGAAATTCTGACAGAGGCCAGGTCTTGCTAACACATCTAGCTTGTGAAACAGGAGCTACAGCGGAAGCTTTGTTACGGGATCAGTGTGGCCCCACCGCCCACAGCTGGCTGAGGGATGAGGTGGTCTCCGGGGCAGCCCCTGAGTGGGAACCAATTTATGGAGCACTGGGAGTGGGCTCAGTGTAGTGTCCGGGTATTGGTGTGTTTCCCTAAACTCTGTCTCCAAGAGAGGTGGAGGACGTCTGTGTCTGTTTTGAAGTTCTCCTTCCCAGTGCCCCATCCTTCCTCAGAGTTCATGAATCATTCAAGGAACTTCAGAAAGATAACAATGCGATACTGGTAACTCGTGTAAATAGACCCGTCTTTCTGCCTGGTGTCATTTCTGCATTTGATAATGCCTGTATTTCTGTAAGATGTACATAGTGTAGGGGACCTTTTTGTTTTGTTTTGTTTTTTAGAAGAGTCAAACATGTTTGTTTTTATTTATTGCTTGACAAAGATCATTTGAGGAAAATTAAATACATTTTCAACAACAACAACAAAAATGATTTTCTCTTTAATCCATGGATTATCCTATGTTGTTTAACTCCCAAGTATTTGATGATTTTCTGTTACAGCTCTATTATTTATTATTTGTCTATGATATTACCATCAAAGAACAGTCCTTTCTTTTACTCTTGGTCTATTTGGGAAATGCTGTATGAGTGTTCTAAAGGTGTACCTGACTGTCATTGTATAATGTGCAATAAATATTTGTTGGATCTTGCTGCTTTATAATGATGTTTGCTTCTTATCCTTACAGATATTGATTTTAGAGATTGTTGGTATTTTTTAGAGAGGAATGTTAAAGTTATTCATTACAAGTTTGAATCAGAGATTTTTAATTTATCAGTTTTGCTATATAGTTCAAGGCTATATGTTAATACGTTGAGCATTACTATGTATTTTTGTTGAGTTGACTCCTTTTTTTGTTTGTTTGTTGCTGTTGTTGTTTTTCTGAGACTGAGTTTCTTTGTGGAGCCTTGGCTGTTCTGGACTCGCTTTATAGACCAGGCTGGCCTCGAACTCACAGATATCTGCCTGCCTCTGCCTTCCAAGTGCTGGGATGACAGGCGTGTGCCACCACTCTGCTGATCTTTTTATAGTTACAGAGTGCCTACTTGTTCCACGTAGTTGTCTTTGCTGTTGTCTACAATATTAGATATTACCCTACTTCAGTTCCATTGATTAGTGTTTGCAGGTTAGGTCTTTGCTCTGATTGTACTTTTAACCATTTGTAATTATATAGCAAATGGATTTTTATATAACTTACATGTAGTTGGGTCCCTTTTTTGTCTCATAGCTTTTGACCAGTGTGCTTATATAACATTTACAGTCAACATAATTGCAGTTGTTAGGATTTAAGATCTTCGGTTTATTGTGTGTTTCTTCTGTTTCTAATTTCTTTGCTTCTTCTTCATTGTTGTCCTTTCTATTTATCCAATGGTTTTAGTATCCCATTTCAACTTATAGGTAGTCAACTTTTTCCCAAGTGTTCATATAGCATACAATTTACCAATCAAAAACATTCAATTTTGTTTGGTTGGTTTTATTTAGTGACATACTTAATATTAAAACAATTTTATTACCACCTTCTGCTAAGTAATCTTTCACCTCTTATCTGGGACTAGCTCAAATCCAACAGATTCCTTAAAGTTAAAGGCAACTGCTAATGGACTCTCTGTTTGAATAGATACACTTGTACCAGACATTTCATATAAATAAAACCATACAACATATGGTATTTGAACCAGCTTCTTTCACTTAGCGTATGTTTTGATGGTCCATCCATGTCATGGTATATATTTGACCTTATTCTTTTTGTTAAAGAGCATTTCCGTTCATAGACCTATAGCATTTTGTTTATCTATTCATCAGCTAATTACTTGTGGTTTCACTTTGGAGTTATGATGAACAGTACTATTATGGGCATTTTTAAACCTGCTTTTGCATGGACATACTTCATTTCTCTTGGGTACATATTTGAGAGTGGACTTGCTGCATCAAGTTGTTACTCTGGGTTTAATATCTTGAAGAATTGTTTTCCAAAGTGGTGATACCTTTTTATGTTCCTTCTAATGGTAGATGAAGATTTTTATTTCTCCATATTCAGATTAGTATTTGTTATATAATATGCTTGTTATGATCATTATTCTAGTGTGTTTAAAAAAAAAAAGATACCTCTACAGTGCTGGTGAGATGCTCAGTGAGCAATGGCAGTCGCCACCAAGTCTGATGTCTGATCCTGAGAACCTACATGGTGGAAGGATAGACATCTACAAATTGTGTTCTGACCTCCATATGTGTTCCATGTCATGCATACATGCCACATGTGTGCTCATACAAACACAAACATTTTAAAATTGTTTTATTCTTATTTTTGGTTATGTATATGTGTGCATGTGAACTCAGTGTCCATGGAGAGTTTTGGTTCTCTGAAGACTGGGTCACAGCCTGCTGTGAGCCACCTAGCATGGGTTCTGAGAACCAAAATTGGGTCCTTTGTAAGAGGAGTATGTACACTTAACCACTGAACTGTATCTGCTGTCTCACGCACCCCTAAAGTTTAATTTACCTCTACATAACTAGATAACCACAACATATACTGTTATAGTTTTGTTTTTCAGTCAGGAAAACATAATTCATAAAAGTAGTGAGGAGAATAACCTGCTGTATTCCCAGATTCTGTTCAGTTGCCTTTTTTTTTTTCTTTTGGTTTTCTGGACAGGGTTTCTCCGTGTAGCCTTGGCTTTCCTGGATTCACTTTGTAGGCCAGGTTGGCCTCAAACTTACAGAGATCTGCCTGCTTCTGCCTCCCTGAGTGCTGGGATTAGAGGTGTGCGCCACTGCACATGGCTCAGTTGTTTAAATTTCATGAGTTTCTCTTATTTGACCTTTCTTTATGAAAGAGTTTTAACTAGGATTTATATATCGACAGTTTTGGTTTTTCCCAGTACTTGAAAAGTGTGCCACCGTCTCCTGGCCTCTTTTGCTTCAAGTGAGAAATATTATGTCCTCTGAATGGCTACTCTCTACGGCTGAGTGTTATGTCTCTTTGCTGCTTTCATAATTTCTTTCTTTGTCTTCAGTTTTCATAAGTTTGATATAATTTGCTCAACAGATTTCTTTGGGTTTATTTTGTTTGCTCTTTTCTCAACTTCTTATATCTGTTGATCTTTGTCTTTTAACAAATTTGGGGCATGTCTGGCCATTATTTCTTAATTTGCGTCTTTATTTTATTTTATGTTTTCTAAAAGTTTGTATGTGCATATGTGTTTGCGTGTGTGCAAAAGTTCAGGTATGTGT